>NW_009933439.1:0-27499 GCF_000696875.1 Nestor notabilis
TTTTCCAACCTGGTCGATTCTATGATTCTATAAAGCTAAATGTGTGGTTTATTTTGGGGAGGGGAGCTCCCCCTGTTTCTGTGCTGGCACTTGCAGCACTGGGACCCCCCACCACCTACAACCACCTCCCAAGCGTGGCGCTGGGACACGCTCCTGACAGCAGCTCCTTTGCCTCCACAAGTTGTTTTTTTACCGGCCTCAGCCCTTCTTGCTCAGAAAAAGGCAGAATTCTTGTCTAGACCTGTGCTTTTAAGTCTGCTCTGTGCTTTAAAGGCTGTGCTGGCACCACTCTGGTAGCCAGGGGCTGGGCTCAGCCTCTCCCCCTCTTCTAACAGGGGAGCCTGTCCCAGCAGGCCCGGCTGGAGATGTAAAGGTTTGTGTTTGGTGTTTGTTTGTTCAAGTCATATTATTCCTGGCACTGCTACAGATCTCCAGAAGAAAAGGTCTCTTGTGCTGGTAAAAATAAACTGAGTTTATGTGGTGATAGGAGGGGTGCTGTGTTGCTGCCTACCTGTGCTCGCCCAGCTCCTTCTTGGAGGAGGTAGGAGGTGTTTGCAGTGGTGTTTTGCAGTGGGGAGGAGGAACGTCCTGCTCCCTTTCCCTGGAGTTTTAGGGTTTGTTTGAAGCTTTATTTGCTTCTGTTCCCTGGAGAGCTGCTCTCAGCACATCAGTGCCTGTGTAACCTCTGCGATGCAAGAGCAGACGTTCAGGATCATCCTGCAGGATTCTGAGAAACTCAGGATACAGCGAGTTTCTGTACCCTTGTTGGAAGGACAGACTGTGACTCTTCCAGATATGGGTAATTCTTTCTTGGATTACTTCAGTCAACCAATTTAAGACAATAGAAGAGCACAGGGATGATGACTGGGGAGGAGCAGGCAAAGCCTCCACTGGGTTTGATCATTTCTGGGGGAGTATCAAGCATTTTTCCTATGATCTAAGGTCAAATGTTTGTTAAACTTGGCCCTGGAAGTGTTGGATGGGGCTTGGAGCAACCTGCTCTAGTGGAAGGTGTCTCTGCCCATGGCAGGGGGTTGGAACTGGGTGAGCTTTAAGGTCCCTTCCAACCCAAACCAATCTGGGATTCTATGATTAAAGATTCAGGACCCCATGAGTGCATCTCTCTTCAGTGAGAGGCTGTGCTGAGTCACCTAAAAATAGGGATGAACAACCTGGAACTGAGAGGGAAGGCATGAAGCAGAGTCACACACACAAAGGTGGCACTTAAATGCTTCTTGGTAGGACCAGAACATCATGTCCTGCATCCTGAAGCACTTCATGGCATATGATGTGTTTTCTGTGACGTGTTCCATAGTCCTTCTCCATCCCAAGCCCTCAGGGAAGGGACCTGCTGTCATGGAAGCACGTGATTCACCGAGACAGGGAGCTCCCTGACCTTGTGTGTGACACCTTGTGAGGATACCCACATCATGGTGATGCAAGCCCCAGCTGATGCAGCCTGCTGATGTCATGCTGTGGAAACATCTGGCCTGATGCAATAGGGCTCCCTGTCTGCCTCCTGCCATGGCACGTGTGAAGGGTTGTGTGGACATCTGCCCATCCTTCGAAGCAAGGCATGGGTAAGGCCTTAAAGCAACCAAAACCCCTAAGATAAGTGGTTCCCAGCTGCCCCTGTAAGAGATGAGGTATTTTCCACATACTAGCTACATCTGTATAGACCAAGTGTCATTTTGAGCCCGAACTCACCCTGAGATTCCACCTGGAGAAGCCTGAAGACAAGGGTGGAAGGTGAACTTGCACAGGTAAAATAAGTGTGCCCCAGGCCCAAGGTGGCCTCTTTACTGCAATATAATCACTATGGCCCTAGAGCAGCTCTGAGCACGCTACGATACCTGCACATTACCTGCCTCTGCTCTACTTACGACACGTGCAGGAGGCAGTGTATGACCTTTAGTAAAGTTAATTGCAGTGCAAACACCACTCCAGTGTGCAAACTATCCTGGAAAGGCTGTGGTACTTGGGAACCCTCTGAGGAAAGCCAAAACAAAGGGAAAAAGAAAGGAGAATTGTTCCTTGTGCAGCAGAAGCAACAAAGCCAGGCAGGCTGAGAGAGCTGGGCTGGGGCAGCTGGAGAAGAGAAGGCTCCTGAAGGGGACACCTTAGAGCAGCTCCAGGGCCTAAAGGGGTTCCAGGAAACCTGGAGAGGGGCTTTGGACAAGGGCCTGTAGGGACAGGACAAGGGGAATGGCTTGAACCTGCCAGAGGGGAGACTGAGACGAGCTCTGGGGCAGCAGCTCTTCCCTGTGAGGGTGCTGGGGCGCTGGCACAGGGTGCCCAGAGAAGCTGTGGCTTCCCCATCCCTGGCAGTGTTCAAGGCCAGGTTGGACACAGGGGCTTGGAGCAACCTGCTCTAGTGTTGGAGCCCCTACAAGGGGCATGGGGAAGGCAGAGGGAGATGGTGTTGGACAGAAGAATATGGCCTGAGTTAAAGGGAAGCTGGGATTAGGGTGTGGGATGTATCGGGTACAAGACAGACTGGTTTGTGTTGGAAGGCAGCTTAAAGCTCCTCCAGCTCCAACCCCTGCCACGGGCAGGGACACCTTCCACTAGAGCAGGTTACTGTAAGCCCTGTCCAACCCATCTCCTCTTCCCTGGCCCCAGCCTCCTTCATGCCTTCCCCTGCCCTTCAGCCTTCCAGGCAGGGATCAGCCCATACCATGGTGGCCCTGAAGCCAAGAGAACGTGGCCCGGCCGGTCCCTGCACTGGATAACAGACCAGTTCTTCCTGCTCTCCTGACAGTGGGTATTAATAGGATTCCACTCCCATGCTCAGGGAGGATTTTCACTTCTAGGAGCAAAATACCTTGGTGAGTCCTATCCTACTATCAAATGAGGGAGCTGGGAAGAGTTCAAGTGACAGGAGTCACCCAGCCCTCGTTGTTTGACTCTTATTTTTAGCTTGGGTTTTCATTTCCACAGAGAAGGGAGGACTGTTGTTACACAGAGCTCTTTGCCTCAAGTCCTGAGCAGCCTCATACCTGGGACATTCCTTCTCCTGCAAGTTATTCTGGGCTGCTACTAAATTAAAATGCTCTCTGGGGTATTGACATGCCATTTTGTTATTTCAGCCCCAAAGCATCAGCAAATAAACTTTAGATTAACAAATGATGAATTCCTAAGAAAATATGCACCCAAATTCCAGTGTATAATTCCAGACTGATGTAAGTTTTCACAGTTAAAAATACTCAGTTGTTTAAGCGACACATGGCATCTGGCTAGTGCCAGGGGTTGCCAAGTGTGGCATGTAGGAATGCTCCTCAACAGCTGAACATCTCCTCCAGCACCGGGGTCCAGGGTGGGCAGCACCCACAACCTGACCCTGCCTCTTTGCCTTGCAGTGCTCAAGCTGAGAGAGCTGGGCTGGGTCAGCCTGGAGAAGAGAAGGCTCCTGAAGGGGACACCTTAGAGCAGCTCCAGGGCCTAAAGGGGCTCCAGGAAACCTGGAGAGGGGCTTTGGACAAGGGCCTGTAGGGACAGGACAAGGGGAATGGCTTTAACCTGACAGAGGGGAGACTGAGACGAGCTCTGGGGCAGCAGCTCTTCCCTGTGAGGGTGCTGAGGCGCTGGCACAGGGTGCCCAGAGAAGCTGTGGCTGCCCCATCCCTGGCAGTGTTCAAGGCCAGGTTGGACACAGGGGCTTGGAGCAACCTGCTCTAGTGGAAGGTGTCCCTGCCCGGGGCAGGGGTTGGAGCTGGAGGAGCTTTAAGGTCCTCTCCAACACAAACCATGCCATGATAAATCACATGCGGGAAGGGCAGGCAAATACAGTTAACACAGAACCCTAGCAGGCCTGGACTGTGATTTCCAGCCTGTCAGTGGGAGAGAGTCATTACAGCACCCTCAATATCCTCACAGCTCAGGTGTTACACAGATTACACAGCCCCAGCCATCAGCCAGGACACTTCAGGGCTGCTTTATTTTATACCTAACCCCACAAGAAGGACGTTTGCTGCTGCTGCCAAGAGCCAACAACGAATGATCTCAGGTCTACCAGTGGCTGGAGAGGGGAAAAGACTTGAGCTGATGCATTAAGAGAGCCCAAAGGCTTGGGGGGTATTCCTCAGCGGGCAGTTTTCCCAGTTTTCCCAGATCCTGGATGCTTCTAATGTGCCTGACATCTGGATTCAATTTCTTCAAAGAAAGAACCTGCGACATTTTAATCCCTTTGGCGGCTCAGAGTCTCGGGGAAAACGAAAGCATCCATCACACTCACAGCATATTCCTTTCCACTGCTGTATATTTGAAATCCTATTTACTAGGAACTGAAATCCACTTAAAAACTCGCTTTACAGCTACTCTTAATGTACTATCTATAGTGTAACATGAAGAACACTCAAGGACTGGCATAAGTATGATCGCCAGAGGCATAAATAAGATCTCCTCCCATCCACGTTCATGCAGCCAGGGCAGTCAGACCCCAGTACACAAAGTTGTTTACTCTCCATGAGCTGTGTTTAACATTCCTCTCCCAGATATTTATATTGAGAGCCAAATGCAGAGCTGTATTCTGGAAAATGAGCAAAAGTAGGCTATGACCCATCCAGAGACTATTGGGTCATCTGAAAGGTTTACAAGCCAGTCTGGAATCCAGCATTTATTTTGGATGGTGGGAGGTTACTATAATTAACTGCCACTCAATTCCATTATACACTTACATATACAAGACAAAAAAAACCCCTCTCAATCCACAGTGTAGGTGTATTTTTACTGTAATACAACCTATGACCTCTGTAGAAAACAAGTTACCTCAACCATCAACTAGTGCATGTTAGTGCACTCAGGCCAGAAAAGCCATTTCCCTCTCATGAATATGAATGTAACACCAGCAAACAAAGCCCATCCAGTGTGGTGATGTTATTCAACACAACATCTACCTTAACAACAGAGTAGTGGAGTGAGAAGCTACAGTTGACTTCAGCTCCTGAGCTCCTCACGTGCCAAGTGGTGTGTGTCGGAGCCGCGCGGTGCGGAGCCGATGCCAGAGATGTTCGTTTGATCAAAGGCTGTTTCCAAAGACAAATCTGTGCCTTATGCACAGGCACGTTCCTGCATGAATCAGACACGCCAATAAAATTCCTGTGAAAGTCCTCAGGAGCAGTTGTATTTGGGAGGGGGAAGGAGTGCTGGTGTTTCGTTAAAGCTTGTGGGTATATATTCTAAAGGAAGGAGTTACCACTGCAGCGTCTTGCGATGTTTAGTGATGATCTTTAGGTGGTGTTAGATAGAATCATGGAATGGTTTGGGTTGGAAAGGACCTTAAAGCTCACTAATTCCAACCCACTTCCACTAGACCAGGTTGCTCCAAGCCCCATCCAATCTGGCCTTGAACACTGTGTTATCCCTTCCTTGAAGCCAAGCTGCTCATGAGGACACTGACCATGAAAAGACGTTTCTTGATGATTTCAAGTGATGACCAGCAAGAATGCAGACACATGAGGATTCTCCTTCTGCCTTCTCTTTTTATCCAAGTAGTTTTTCCATTAAAAAGGAATACTTATCAGTGTTTATCTGCTTTCCCTGGAGATATTGTCACTGCCAGCTTTCTCATCAGGGTCTCTGCTGCCAAAACTAGTACAGCTCTTGGCCTGACTCCTATCCAGGCTATCGCAGATTTGGTCCCCAAAAGGCGAGTAAGGCTTTGAGAGGACACAGCATGGAGGTTCATAAAAGGGTCCTCAGTAAGACTTCCCTTCCTTTCAGAAATCCTTGCTCCTAAAGCCTTACCAGGATATGCCATAACCAATAGAAAACACCATCCAGACGAGACGTGATTGTTACACATTACTCAGTCTGGCTTCATTTTGCCTCTGGTAAAATACACCATCACGTCCGTCTCTTCCCTGTCTTATATAGTGAAAAGTATTTATCTAGTTGCTAACAAACATCCAGATACACACACACCCCGTTAGAAAACACAGCACTGCTTCCTCCCATGAATCATTCAACACCTTACAACAGCGTGGGGGGAATATGGAGCTGTTTCATACGTGATCACTTAAAAAGTTGGTCATAACCCTACCTGAAATGCACAAATAACTCAGTTTTAAACCAGAAAGATCTGCTTAATAAATTCCTGCCCTCAATCCCTTGTTTCTGTCTCTGAAATACAATCCAATCTCCCTTCTGTCTTACCAAATTATCAACAGCCCATGTTACAGCACGGCTCTAGGTGTGCTCTGGGGAGAAAATACTGTCTTTCTCCCCAAAAGCGAGTGTTTTGGCACAAGAGGAGGGGTGGCTCAGTGCTGAAGGAAGCGGATGCTGTAACTCAGGTCTCAGGTTGTATCTTCTCCCTCATCTTTTGGTGCTGTTTGGAGGGGTTTTAGGCTCTGTGTCTAATTAAAGGCTTAAGAGGCCTGGCTGGGTTTTTAGGAGGACTCTGGGCTGCAAAGGGAAGGTTAGCAAGCTAAACTATACAGGAATAGCCAGGGCATTGCAGTCCCTCTGGGCTGGCAGGATCTTCTCTGCCATGTTGTGCACTGTCTTCCTGGTATGTGGAATGATGAGCTGCAATATGTGAAGTTTAAACACCAGTAAAGGGCTGCTCCCCCTCTCCAGAAAGACAAGTACACATCCAAGTTCAATAATCCCTTCCTCCTCCCTTTATGTTAAAACCATACATTGGGTAGGGTGTCAAGTCTGGGATACGAGGGTGCAGATCCCTGCTCCATAGCAGCCCTTCATGGGATCACCATCTACATGGCATTTTGTCAGCACAATGATGCCCAGAAGGAGTGTGAATGTAATATGCTGGCAAAAGTCCTCTGTTATTGCAAGTATGGTGACAAAACAACAGCTTGTCAGCTGAGCTATATTTACTGGGGGAGATAGTGGAGCTGAAGTAACAATTATGTTGCGAACACAGACACTTGATAGAGACAAAATCTCAAAAATCAGCTCCTATCTGTCAGATCATAGAATCCCAGCCTGGTTTGGGTTGGAAGGGACTTTAAAGCTCCTCCAGCTCCAACCCCTGCCACGGGCAGGGACACCTTCCACTAGAGCAGGTTGCTCCAAGCCCCTGTGGCCAACCTGGCCTTGAACACTGCCAGGGATGGGGCAGCCACAGCTTCTCTGGGCACCCTGTGCCAGCACCTCAGCACCCTCACAGGGAAGAGCTTCTGCCCAAGAGCTCATCTCAGTCTCCCCTCTGGCAGGTTCAAGCCATTCCCCTTGTCCTGTCCCTCCATCCCTTGTCCAAAGCCCCTCTCCAGGTTTCCTGGAGCCCCTTTAGGCACTGGAGCTGCTCTAAGGTGTCCCCTTGAGGAGCCTTCTCTTCTCCAGCTGCCCCAGCCCAGCTCTCTCAGCCTGGCTCCAGAGCAGAGCTGCTCCAGCCCTCGCAGCAGCTCCGGGGCCTCCTCTGGCCTCGCTCCAGCAGCTCCACGTCCCTCTTGTGCTGTTCCCCAGAGCTGGATCAGGGCTGCAGGGGGGGTCTTCCCCTGACCATAATATTCTTAAATTATCTTGATCTCTTGTAACCTTATTGCATCAGTGAAACAGATACATCAGTGTCTGATGGAGCCAAATTTAGGCTATTGGTTCACCCTCTCAAATCTAGACAGAGTAAAGTACAATCTATACTACAGCTTAAGTGCTCAATGTGACTCTGAAGTCCTGGTGATGTGTTTTGAATATCTGACTATATATGGTTGACTTTGTGCTTTTGAAACTCCCAACAGCTTAAAAATGACAATCCAGTCAGTACTGGTAATATATTTTAACAAGAATACGTTGGAGTGTATGTGGTGGGTGTCCTTCAAACTCTCAAATGTCCACGAAAGCCAGACCCTTCAAAAAGAACAAGTTAAAAAGGTTAACCAAAAACTGCAGCTTGAACTTCGACTGTGTTAGCCCAGGGATTTCCTTTTTTCCTTGGAAGATTTAGGTTAGAACTCTTAAAAGGGGAGTACACAAATGACTGTTGATGTTTTGGCTTCACCTTAATGTGATTGCTTGGTGGGACAAACCCTAAGTCAGGCAATTTTCTCTAGCACATAAAAAGGTAGTTCAATTAAAAGGCAAAGAAAAAGAAACCTCTCTTCCCTGAGGGCAGATTTCCTTGCCACAGCACTCCCATCTGCATCAGAAAGACCTCAGAAACAAAAGAGGCCCCAAACACAGTCACTTCAGAGGCATCAGCACGAAGATAATCTTTTTCTGCTCTTTTTCCCTCTCCTACTGGGAAATTACAGGGATGGTCTTATCTGGAACAGGAGATCTGGTCTAGAGAGGTCATAGCTCAGAGTCGGCCAGTTGGACACCAAAATTGGGCATGGAAAGCTTCCAGTAATAGCCAGGTTAAGTGAGGCTAATAAATAATGCACAAATGCAAAGTGAGTGACAACAGAGGATGCAGTGGTCAAACAGGAAATTCCCCACTAACAAATGACTTTTAATCCCAGTCTAATAAGCCCTAAGCCCCACTTGGTTAACTCTCAACTCAATAGCTGCCTTCCTAGGAAAACCCCTGATTCTCTTCCTTCCCTTCTTCAGAGTAGTGCCTGGCAGTGGGATCTTCAGGGCAGATCTAGGAAGCTATTTCTCTTTCAGAAAGCCAAGCTTGGATAGTCCTTGGAAAAAGATGCAGCTCTGCAACTTCCCACCCTCATTTCTCTAAGTCACTTTAATCCACAGCTTTAAGAACAATTTACCTCCCAGTCAGTCCCTCTTGTTTGCAATACAGTGAAGTGCACTAACTAAAGTCAAACAAAAGCAACATTTGAAGGGGCTTTGCTCAGTTTTGCTTCCTGGCACTTGCAAATGCTTATGTTCTTGCTAAGTTACGGGTTACACACATTCATTTCACACAGCATTAAAACTGTGGCGGACTTAGGATACAAATGATTAAACCAGCAGATCACAAACAGTGTTATGGATAGCAGAAGCAGGCCTCAGCCCACCCCAGAGGTATATGCAAGAGCAAACACAGCTGTACACATCTCTGAAGTGTTGATGGGGAAACGCAAACACTGAAAGCACCGTGTTCCCAGTGGAAGCCACTCCACAGGGTAGGTGATTGCACAATGTTGTAGAACAAAGTGTTTTGGTTACCTTAAAGTCAAGGCTGCAGAGACTGACCGCATCATCGTCCTTCTCCCGCCGCTTCCTCTTCTGTAAGAAACGAAACAGAGCTGTTACAGAGCAACTAGAGACATTTTCTTCCATTACACTCAAATGAACTGCAGGAACTCAAACCCCCTAAAGGTTGGAACCAAAAAGCATGTTTATGCTATTTCATGAGGTTTCTCACCTGATTGATACCTATAAATTAGATGTCTATGAGCTGGTTTCTCTGCACACCCATACTTGTGGTTGTGAGTAAAGCCTTGAGGGGGAAATCTCAGCAGCAGGACAGAATGCAGTGGTTACCACTGTGGAATTGAGATTCCTTTAGCTAAAGGAAGCATTTTTTGTGGTTTCTAACCAATCCAGCAATAAAGTTGGGCTTTTTGAAAGAGTCAAGTACTCAGAGGGTCAGACATGGTGAGCATTAGGGTCTGAGGTCTCTGGGGGACACCAGAAGATATCATACCTAAATCTTGCTCAGCAGCATGGGCTGGGCTTGGGCAGGGGGCTCAGAGCAACGGGATTTACTGATTTCACCTTGAGACAGAGCCAGCATAAAGCAGTTTTGCACTAGTTTGGTTGTTCCTGCTCCTCAGCTACATTCTAATACTCAAATATGTCTTATTTAGGGGATTCTTACTGTGTATGAGGGATTTGTTTTATAGTGCAGTTTCCTAAACAGCTGAATGTGTGTATGTGAGGGCATTTTGGTCACCTATTTAATTCATTATGTTGGATGGGGCCAGTAGACAGCTGTGGCTGAAGCATGCCTGCTAGGAATGCAGTGGGTTTTGGGGAAGAAAGATGAGGCTTTGGCCAAGGAAGTCTCAGCTGTTTTCCTTTCCAAAGAGGAGCAGAAGCCAACAGAACAATGATCAAAGACATCTGCCTTGAGCTTCCTGATACCTCCCACTGGTTCTGTACTACCTGGGCTTCTGCATTGCTTTTTCATCATCCAGATAATGCAAAAGCAATTGTGGACTCATTTTGTTAGGCTGGGGCAGCCTGGAGATCACCTGGTCTGGAAGAAACACGGATCATGACCGTAAACTGTTTGGTCACCCCTGAAACAAGGAGTTGATTTTCATCCCGTGTTTGGCCCTTGTCCTTCAACATTTCAGAATGAATCAAGTTCATCCTCTTCTACTTCATTAAGTACAAATAAATTATTTTGTGTTTTTATACTGGTCTACATGTTGTTTGTCAGATGTTGAACTTAGTGCAATGAGGAAAACACCCTCCCTGCGGCTGCAGAGGGAATCATGGAATGGTTCAGGTTGGAAGGGACCTTAAAGCTCCTCCAGCTCCAACCCCTGCCCCGGGCAGGGACACCTTCCACTAGAGCAGGTTGCTCCAAGCCCCTGTGTCCAACCTGGCCTTGAACACTGCCAGGGATGGGGCAGCCACAGCTTCTCTGGGCACCCTGTGCCAGCACCTCAGCACCCTCACAGGGAATAACAACTGGTTTGGGTTGGAAAGGACCTTAAGATCATCCAGTTTCAACCCCCTGCCATGGGCAGAGACATACACAAGTCCTGTTTTCTTAGAAACTAATATATTCAAATAAAAGTTGTAGCTTTAATAGAGGTTTGTCACCAGTGTGAGTGTCTTTCAGATGTCTGAATACAAGTATTCATTCAAAGTACTTTAAAATGCTGAGCAGTTTCCATGGTTCCCTTGGAAAGCTGATGCTGCTTGATGAGGAGATGTCCAGCTCCCCATGAGGGTTCTCAAACCTGTTCTCTTGTTTGCTGGTTATTTTGTGTGATGCTCCAATGTGTCTTCTTGCCTGTCCACACTATGCTGACTCTACTGTACACACATGTGATGGTGAGGTATTACTGAAGTGCACTAGTGTTTTATACTCTGGGGTTTGGTGCTGTGAGGTTTTTCCTCAGCTATTCAAACTCGCTATGGAAGTGGCTTCAAGTCCAAAGCTGTCCAATGATTTCAGTGTTTCTGCTTAGTTTCTACTGTATTTGCAGAGATAAGATACAGACTCTGCCACGTGAGGCCCTTCACTGCTAGACTTGCTAACCACAGAGGAGAATATTCTCACATTAGACGTGATGTCTTCCCGTATTTATAGCACTGACACTGAATTAATGTCCCAGCACACTCCAGACTCTTTGAGCAGACCTTTGGCAGGCTGAAGAACACATGCAAATGCAGCCATTTGGCTTTTTGTAAGGCTGAGTAAAATATTCAGGCTTGGTTATTTATCAAACCCCTGCAATAAAAGACTGCTCTAACCACACCTTTTCAGTCTGCAGCTTATTTTTCCCATCTGGAAGTGAAGGATTTTAGCATCTCTTTAACAGCAGAAAACTTGCAATAAAAGACAAAGACAACCACGCCTCGTTGGTCTGAATATTATTCCTTCCTTATGTAGTCAAGTGCATTAATATCTTTAACACAGCCCAAAGCCCAGACACGAAAGGAAGGCCAAGGTTTTGTTTTTAAACTGGCTAGACTTATGCAATAAGTATTGCATTGGCTGGAGCCCATTTCCTTTGCCCAATATAGTTTCATAGACATTTCACTACGGAGCCAGCTGTGTCATTCCTGTGTGGTGCCAGAAAAGGAACAGATTCCAAGAAAAAGGCCTCTTCAGACTGCTCAGATCTGGGGGTTTAAAGGCACATGGTAGAAAAGCAACTGCTACGGTGCTGCTTTCTCACATCTTTGAGAGGGTCACGATCCAAGATCTGATACTTCAACCTTGTCACGGAACTCAAGTCATGTGGAACAAGTTACTTGTATGAGAGTTATTAAAGTGTAAAAATTGTGAGAGCTGATTGAGGCTCTCCAAGACATATTTATTGTAAAGGAGAAGCATAAAAAGATGCTAATCAGGAGGGGAAATCTAAATATTCTGTGAGCTGCTGCTAGAAAGACCTAACTGATGCCATGAGCATGAATGTGAATTCCATTTCAAGGGTTCTGATCAAAGCTCTGGGAATGCTTTTTGAAGGAGTGCTGGTTTTCCATCTGAAAACAAGCACCTGAGAAAGTCAGGGCTGTGCAGCCTGGAGAAGAGAAGCCATGTGGAGACCTCAGAGCAGCTTCCAGTGTCTGAAGGGGGCTACAAGGATGCTGCAGGGGGACCTTCATCAGGACTGGAGTGACAGGACAAGGGGTGATGGGTTCAAACTGAAACAGGGGAAGTTCAGGTTGGAGATAAGGCAGAAGCTTTTCCCTGTGAGGGTGCTGAGGCGCTGGCACAGGGTGCCCAGAGAAGCTGTGGCTGCCCCATCCCTGGCAGTGTTCAAGGCCAGGTTGGACACGGGGGTTTGGAGCAACCTGCTCTAGTGTGAAGTGTCCCTGCCTGTGGCAGGGGTTGGAACTGGATGATCTTAAAGTCCTTTCCAATCCTAACTATTCTGTGATTCCATGATTTAGTTTTCATCTCTTCTACTAAAGGCTTTTGCCTAAGCCCAGGATATTTAGTCCTTTAGGGCTCAGTCTGGGTTTTTGTTGCTTATTGCCCACCTGAAGTCATAAAACACCACTAAGGCTTCAGGTGAGGAAGGTGCATCAGGACCATTAAGTCAACAAAGACCAAGTGCCTGTTTCTCATAGATGAATCCTCCTTAACGAAAAGGGAGAAGGGGAAAGAGGCCACGAGTAACCTTGCTTCCAGTCAGAAGCCATCAGGGGATGCTTTAACCTGAACCACATTAGTCTTTTCTTAGAATTATGCAGAACACACACCAGTTGTCCTCTGTAAACCCATCCCACCTTGCAGGCATGAAGAAGACACTTGGCTTCCTCACTCACTTCCCCTCAGGCTCAGGCCAGGTACATTTTAAGGACTTTTGGCCAGACAGCTGCCCAAACTATGGCATGAAGAGATGCTATTTGTGACTGGTGGTCATGGGGGGAATAAAACCCCTGGTGGGACACTCTTACTCCAGCACATGGCACCTAGATGTGACATGACACCTAGAAAAGGAGAGTTCTGGCTGCTGCCAAGACACAGAGCTCTGCTCAATGTATGTCAGCATAATCACATTGGCAAAGCCTCTGAGTAGAGACCTGGTCCCTGGCCATGCACAGGGGAATGTCTGCTGGGCAGCTGCACAGCTCTGCACTCTGCTTCCCTGTCCTTCCCCTCCTGTATTTGCTTCTCTTCCAGTGTTAGGTGGATCAGTCCAAGACTAACCTCTAACTAGCCACAGGAGGAACTGGATGTCCAGAGAAAGGCTGGAGTCCAGGGGTGCCCACTGTCTGTAGCAGCAAATGAAGCTATTTGGGCTTGAAGGGAGAAGTGGAGGTGGATTAGGGACATAATGGAGGATGAAGATGAGCAATTAAATACTCCAAACCCAATTTCTTTGGGATTTGCAGTCTGCCATGACATACAATGTGTTCTAACTGTAATTCAGAGTTGAACTGACTATGCTTATAGCCAAATAAAAGCAGATTAAAAAGAAAACCATGCAAAGAACAGGAATAACTTGAAACTCCATCAAAATGTTTTTAGTTTGTGATGTTAAAACACAATCTCTTCAAATTGGAAAGAACATAATTTTGTAATATTCAGATGGACATTGTCATGAGATGAAAGTCTCTAAAATGAAGCAAAAGCAAAGTCTGCAAGAGGTTATGGTTTTGTTTAATGCACTCCCACAGTGACTGGTGTTTGTGCAGCCTCAGAACTGCACATGGGTGCCCTTCAAGGCACAGCCAGCAAAGTGCTTGTCTAAACACATGCTTTGACTAGAAGATCCAGTTGGTTTTAGATGGGATTTCCTTCATAAAAGGTAAGTCCTGTCCTTTTCCCCACCTCCAGGCACGTTCTCACGCCCTTCCTCGTGCCAACACAGGAGTCCCACAGCTTGTGCAGGCAGCTGGATCACCTGGTCCCAAACTCTTTGTTTTCTATATGGTAAGACAAGGCTTTCAGGCTGCCTCAGGATGGGATCACCACTTCCAGGGGCAGAGGGGGGCAAATCAGCTTAAGCAGCTTATGGAAACAAGCTTTAAGATGGGACAAGACCTGTATAGACCACACTAGGCACTATGCACCTACCTCAGCTGGCTGATTGCCTTGAAATCCCCTGCATGTGAGAAGAGAGAGACTTCATGAAGCAGCAATTCAGAACTGAAATCAGAGATTAGAATCCCAGCCCGGTTTGGGTTGGAAGGGACCTTAAAGCTCCTCCAGCTCCAGCCCCTGCCACGGGCAGGGACACCTTCCACTAGAGCAGGTTGCTCCAAGCCCCTGTGTCCAACCTGGCCTTGAACACTGCCAGGGATGGGGCAGCCACAGCTCCTCTGGGCACCCTGTGCCAGCGCCTCAGCACCCTCACAGGGAAGAGCTTCTGCCTCAGAGCTCATCTCAGTCTACCTGCTCCTATAAACATGGTTAGAACACAAAACATTCTTTAGACATGGCTTTAAAACCAGCCCAAATGGGTTAAAAGATCAGAAACGAGTTAAACCCAATGTAGGTCCTCTCTGGAGAGTGGTTCATCTTTGTCTACCAGCTCTAGAGGCTGGATGTGAACTACTTCTCTGGCAAGGAATGTAAGTTAAAGGATGGAGAGAAGAGAGTACAAGGCTTACAGCAGTGAGGCCATGCACTTGCTCTAGGAAGCTTCTCTAGATCAAATGAAATACAGATTCTTGTATTTAAGGAAAAAAAAAGGTTTATTTCTATCCCATGTTTCATATCTTGCTTATTGCGTTGCCACCTTAGTTAGGACTGCTGAAACACATCAGAAAGTAAGAAGCTGATTAAGACACCACCATGTCCTTGATTTCCTGCCTTCCCTTAATCCCTGTGTGCAAAAAAGCACCCTCTAGCTAAAGCTCAGAAGCCTCAGAGGCTCAGAAAGTGTCTAGCCAGGGAGAGAGGAATGTGTTGGTTTTCCTCTCCTCCAGACAGAGGGACCTTCATCTCTGTGTTCCTGTTTGTGTTTGCATGCTGTTGCAATCTGCACCCACCAAGTGGTTTACTCACCAGGGTGAAGTCCCAGTGTGGTCCTGGAGTGAGGAATGTGAAAGAGCTGCCTCGTCTCAGGGGGTACCTGTGAGCAGAAAGAAGGAATGAGGTAAATAACTTCTAGGTTGTGGTAGCAATTGATAAACCACATCTGTTTTGCACAGCTTGGATGGTATCATACATCTTCAGCTCCAGCACTGAAGCTGTAAAGACAATGAAGAAGGACATGGAGCTGTTGGAGCAAGTCCAGAGGAGGCCACGAGTATGAGCAGGGGCTGGAGCAGCTCCCGTATGGAGCCAGGCTGAGAACATTGGGGCTGTTCAGCCTGGAGAAGAGAAGCTGCTGGAGACCTCAAAGCAGCTTCCAGTGTCTGAAGGGGGCTACAAGGATGCTGGGGAGGGACCTTCATCAGGGACTGGAGTGACAGGACAAGGGGTGATAGGTTCAGACTGAAACAGGGGAAGTTCACAGGGGCTTGGAGCAACTTGCTCTAGTGGAAGGTGTCCCTGCCCATGGCAGGGGTTGGAACTGGAGGAGCTTTAAGGTCCTTTCCAACCCAAACCATTCCATGATTCTATGTAGCACAGTCTTTAAGAAGGAGAGACCAAGGGGATTGCCAATATTCCCCATCACAACTGCAGGTGTTGGATTAAAAACCTCCTTCACTACAATAAATATGCACGAGAGGCAGCAAAAACCTCCCACGGGGCCCTGCAGGCTGATCTGGAGGAGAAAACGTCTCTTTTTGACCCCAAAGCTGCCAATCTGACCAACAGGGAGGATAAAACGGTTTGAATAATATAAGCCACTAATATTGTGGCCTCATTTTCTAAGGTTAATGAAGCTGAAAGGAAAGGAGGCAACAAACTATACCTTTGACAATAGAGCCTTGTAGTTACCCATCAAATTACAACCAGGAATTGAGTTGCGGTCTTTCATTAAGCCATTTTTGATCCAAGAAAGTTAAACCACCAGAAAGCAGGACACACAATAGGCTGTTTGTATAATCCTTGCTCTTTGAACAATGCTAAATGAATTGCCTTCTGCAAGTCATTTATTGTACTAGCACCCAGTTAAGCAAACAAGTTGTATGCCAGCTTTCACTGTCTGCTGGACTTAAGGTATGTTTCCAGCAATGACTTTTGAAAGCTTATTCTGGCCATAGTATGGAGAAACAGTTTTCTGTCTGTCATTGGGTTTTGCATGTGGAATTTGAGTCCCAAATGGGCCGCACACTTCTCTGTCAAAGGCAACCAGCTGCAGCACCTAAAGGGGAGAAGGTGCTTTCCCTTTTGCTGTCACAAACTCAGACAAAAGAAGCATCTCTCACCCAGCTGCACTATTCTTCATACTGAGATCCTAGAGGATTAGCAAAAAACCTGGGTATAATGTAGGAATGTGAATGCTTCCAGCTTCCAGGGGACTTGCACTCAGCAGTGCTCAGGCATTCAGAAAATTCATCTTACAGAGCAGTCAGAGGTGTTTCACGTCAGCAGCTCTTGGATCGGGAGAGGAAAAGCATTTGTCTGTAATGGATTGGGCAGGGTGGGGTGCTCTGGATTGGTGATTGGAAAATACAAGTCAAGCACCTAGAAAATGCTTTTGTAGTTCTACCAGCCAGTGCAGAGCAACAAGGATCATAGAATCATGGAATGGTTTGGGTTGGAAGGGACATTAAAGCTCTTCCAGCTCCAATCCCTGCCCCGGGAAGGGACACCTTCCACTAGAGCAGGTTGCTCCAAGCCCCTGTGTCCAACCTGGCCTTGAACACTGCCAGGGATGGGGCAGCCACAGCTTCTCTGGGCACCCTGTGCCAGCGCCTCATAAGGGAAGAGCTTCTTCCTTATCTCCAACCTGAACTTCCCCTGTTTCAGTCTGAACCCATCACCCCTTGTCCTGTCACTCCAGTCCTTGATGAAGGTCCCTCTCCAGCATCCTTGTAGCCCCCTTCAGACACTGGAAGCTGCTCTGAGGTCTCCACACAATATATATTATGTTATGAAGTGGACCTTATTGGAAGTGAGATGGGAAAGAATAAAAGGTGCTTTTGAGGATAAGGTGAAGCAGCAGATGTGGACTACACAGGTGAGCTTCTTAACACTTTTTCTCCAGCAATACATGTCTGTGCTGACCCTGTGCTTAGCACATATCTGTTAATACACAGAACACTGTATTTTACTTCAAACTCAGCTCTGAGAAGGAATCCAACCAACTGCTGAATGCCTGAGCTGGTTCTTGCTCCTCTCTCAAGGAAGGACCATGTCCAGGCAATGGATTTTGTTTCTGGGGATGACCCAAGGAGATGAACTGAAACTGTTATTTGGCACCAGGTACCAAAAAGACAAGAGCACTATGTGCAGGAAGGGCAAATTCTCTTCATTCCCCACTCATGGTGAAGGAATGTGTCTGATACACACGAAAAGCTGAAGCAGCCTTAGCAGAAAGTGATATACTTTGATCCGGACATGGGCTGAGAGCTGTTTGGCCACCTCAGGAGGTCCTGTGGAATAGAAGCAAGACTTCTCTGCAGCTTCTGGGGTGGCTGATGTCCCTTGGGGACATTCAGGGAGCCTCACGCTCTGAGGGTTCAAGTGAGGCAGCTGCCATGTGAGCAGTGAAAATGCTAAGCAAGCAGCATCCACAGTGGAAAACCAGGAAGCAGGAACATTGCCATGAGCTTCTAAGTGGTTAGAACAGTAAATATGCCACCTGTGCTATATATACACACATAGACTTACATATCTAAATGTATATTTACCTAAAATAGCTAACATTTCCAAGATATATAATAAATAAGCTTACTTAAAGTACCATATGCATGAATTATGACTTAGGTAAAATCAGAGGAAGCTGCTCCTCTGACCACAAGACCTTCCGATACCTTTGGATCAGCCCAGCCCTTGGAATACAATCCCTATGCTTGTGATACTGGTCCAGGAAGGAAAGTGGCATTTCCAAGAGCTGCATACCAGCCCATTGATTGCTAGATGGAGGAGAAACTTCTGGAAGGGAACATTCTTTGGGATTTAGAAAAGTACATCCTGCTCGGGAAGAAAATCTGGGAATGAGCATTGGATTTCTTTGAAATTTAAAATAGAGGCATTTTTTCTCATGAGAAAGAAAAATCCTCAGTGTTTAATCCCAACATGCAACCTGCCCACACCAAAATGTAGGAGTTTGATTAAACCTTCCTTGAGTACACATGGAAAAGCAAAGGGAGAATGAATGGGCTGCAAACTGTGCCATGCACACCTATAAAGAGCTGGGATGGACCAAGCCTCAGTCTCCAAGGCAGACATTGAGTTTGGGAAGCAGGAGCACAGTTTTATTCCATGAATCTTGATCTGCAACACAAGAGGCAGCCAAATTGTGGCCTGGAAGCCACAAGAAGCTTGAAAACTGGTCAGAGTAACTCCCAGTCATTCCAGGATGGATCTGGGCTGCTTGTAGCTGCCCCAGCTGCAGTGTCTGG
Organism: Nestor notabilis; assembly: GCF_000696875.1. Lineage (NCBI taxonomy): Eukaryota > Metazoa > Chordata > Aves > Psittaciformes > Psittacidae > Nestor > Nestor notabilis. The sequence continues at coordinate 18,511 of NW_009933439.1, forward strand.
GGTCCTGGGTGCATCCAAAGTTGTGCCCCTCTGCCATGAGCTTGGCCCATTTCATAGAGTCCCAGCCTGGTTTGTGTTGGAAGGGACCTTAAAGCTCCTCCAGCTCCACACCCTGCCCCGGGCAGGGACACCTTCCACTAGAGCAGGTTGCTCCAAGCCCCTGTGTCCAACCTGGCCTTGAACACTGCCAGGGATGGGGCAGCCACAGCTTCTCTGGGCACCCTGTGCCAGCGCCTCAGCACCCTCACAGGGAAGACCTTCTGCCCCAGAGCTCATCTCAATCTCCCCTCTGGCAGGTTCAAGCCATTCCCCTTGTCCTGTCCCTACATCCCTTGTCCAAAGCCCCTCTCCAGGTCTCCTGGAGCCCCTTTAGGCACTGGAGCTGCTCTAAGGTGTCCCCTTCAGGAGCCTTCTCTTCTCCAGCTGCCCCAGCCCAGCTCTCTCAGCCTGGCTCCAGAGCAGAGCTGCTCATGTGAGAGGCATTAACTTGGAAACCTCAGCATTCAAAAATGAGTTGTAGAGGTGGGGAGTACAGTAGGATGAAGGTTCACAACTCCACAGGCAGCTTTGTTTCCAGTTGCCCACAAGAGTTGGAGAGGAACTTCTCCCCCTCAGACTCCACCATCTGAACTTTCTCCCCGGTCACTCAGCTGTGAGCAGAAATGCAGCCAATCCCTCCCACAAAAGGCATGTTACATAGGAGCATCTGCCCCAGTTTAAAAGGTTCCTTCAGTTCTCCAAACACCCAACACACCTTCTGCACCAACAGAGCCTGTTATAGACCAGCTGCTCTTTCACCCTCTTTATTTCCTCCTCTTCAGTGGGCTAGTTAGAGGAGTCAATGAAGAGAAGTAAGTAGGAATCAGAAACTGCTCCTTATTACATGCCACCAACATCAACAGTGTTCTAGGAGTAGGAATTCTCTTATTTGTTCTAGATCTTGGTATCACAAACCTTTCCCAACCATGTTTTGTGGTTTAAAGAGATCTTACTGATCTTCCTTCCTTTCCAAGTCTTTGGGCAACTGTGGGGAGCTGAGCTCTGCCAGGAACCATCAGGAGTGGCAAACAGACACATAGAGGGAAGCAGACTCATGCTACGTAGTAAAAAGACCTTTAGGAAAGCAGCCTCTATCATGTCAAAGCTTCATCCCACCTCATCCATGTCCCCTCTCCAGTCACTGCTTGTAACTGAGCCGCGATGAGGCACCATTTAAGCAATGGGATGATTGCCTGCAGAACTGCTGGGTTTTTTGCTTTGTTAGAGCTTGCAAAGCCCTTCAAAAGCACAGAGCCAAATTTAGTCACCTGCATGACTGCCACCACCCCTATTATGTGCAGATGGATGACTCAGAACTGCAGTGCTCACACGGGCATCCCTTGCAAGGCCGGTCAGGAATGTGAAAGCAGCGCTGGTGAAGGGAAGGTCAGCGATGACCGTAAGAGGTTTTACCTACAGCAGCTCCCACCAGCCTGGGAGGAAAAGCAGGGCAGAGCACTGCAGCTCATGGCTCAGAACACGCTGTGAGTAACTCAGACAAGTGCAGAGTGGCCTGGACGTAACGCTGGAGGAGTAAACATTACAGAGAGAGCAGAGTAAAGCATTGTGCTGGTGCCAGCAGTGGGATAGAGTTAATAGCTGTGTTTACCACAAAGCTGTTGCAAGGGCCCAGCCCTATTGCAGGGACATCCATAGCTATCTCTGCTGTGTCACCCGAACCAAGTGTGTTCACTCACTTCCTTGAGAGATTCTTCTTGATAAACTGTCTCCAGGATAATGTCCTTGGTTTAAGACAGGATGAGCAGATACGGACTCTTCTCCTTATCTTACCAGGCTTAAGACAAGCAGAAAGCGTTAATCACAGCTGGCTGATTCATGCAACTCTGCTTTCAAAGTGATGAAGAACATCAGGGTTATGACCACACAAAAAATCACTTTCAAGATGTAAAATGTTGTGGCAACATGCTGGCAAAGCAAATCTCTCCCAAGTAAGAGCAGGGGAAGGGCAATGTTGTTGGGATTGTACAGAAAGAACAAACACTTCTGTTTTGGTACCCTCTGTTTGCTTCAAGAAATGAAATGTTCCAGGCTGCTTACCAGCAAATGATGAGACTGCCAAGTCTTGCCAAGAGTAAATCTTTCCAGAGCCTGTTAAAATAGAGATTGCCATGCTGATGGTCCGTAGAGAGATTAGCTATGAAGTATTTTTAACCTTAAAAGAGTGTGTGTCACTTGGATTCTCAAGTTGGCCTGCAAACAGGGTTAGAAAACCAGCTACCAGCACTGAGAGAGGCAGGGGAAGTCCTGAACACAAAACCTGTTCAGCAACATAGCAGAGGAGATGGGGCCCCAATAATCTTAATAGAGGAAGTTTGGGCAATTGAGTAGATAACAGATTGATAAAGGTAAGTGGGCAGGCTCAATTGTTTCACATTAAAGCCAGACTACGGAAACAGTCATTGTTTCTGGCCTTCCTTGGATAAACAGCAGGATCCTCTCACTGGGTATGGATGTAGCAATAGCAGGGAGCACTCGGCCAAATTTGTCCTCAGAATTTCATGTCAAGTATGGAGCCAGGCTGAGAACACTGGGGCTGTTCAGCCTGGAGAAGAGAAGCTGCTGGAGACCTCAGAACAGCTTCCAATGTCTGAAGGGAGCTACAAGGATGCTGGAGAGGGACCTTCATCAGGGACTGGAGTGACAGGACAAGGGGTGATGGGTTCAAACTGAAACAGAGGAAGTTCAGGTTGGAGATAAGGCAGAAGCTGTTCCCTGGGAGGGTGCTGAGGCGCTGGCACAGGGTGCCCAGAGGAGCTGTGGCTGCCCCATCCCTGGCAATGTTCAAGGGCAGGTTGGACACAGGGGCTTGGAGCAACCTGCTCTAGTGGAAGGTGTCCCTGCCCGGGGCAGGGGCTGGAGCTGGAGGAGCTTTAAGGTCCCTTCTAATCCAAACCAGTCTGGGATTCTGTGATTGCCTTCAGACCTAGAAACATTCGGAAGTTCAGAAGGGAAGGGGGAATGGAGCAATGGAGAAACACACCTGATCTTCGATCAACTCAGCAAAACCAAATGTTTCTGTCAAACACTAATGAAGCCATAAATAAGGTTTTTGGGGTCAAGAGAAATCCAAAAGACGTCCACAAAGGCTGTGCTGGAACAGATTCCCTTTAGGCAGATGAGGGGATAAGGCTCAGAAGAGCTTCACTCATCAGTTAGAGCAAGTTCCCATTAATGTTATTTGAAACATTTTTCTCCCCTTTTCCTGTAAACCCGACCGCCCAGGCAGCACAGCCCCAGCCTGCACTCCTGCTCCCTTCGGTTGTGACGACTTATCCAGGAAACTGCAGAAATGCTTTGATCTGGCAGTTCTCTTCACTTCAGAAAGCTCCAAAATACATTCTTCAGCCTGGGCAGCAATTCTGGGCTTCCTTCCCCTCTGCCTTCCAACCCCCTCCTCTCTCTGTTTTCAGAGCAAGCTGTTCTTAAATCTAAACCACTTGCAGCAATGAAGTACCAAGATGGTGAATATTAACAGCAACATGAACAGATTCAAAGTCTTGCCCCAAATTCACACTTGTGAATCCTGGGTGGAACGACAAGAACAGAAAAGCTCCCCAAAGAGTCTTTACAGTTTGAATGTAAAGCTATTCTGCAATGGGGGAAGCAAAAAGAACCTCTCTATTGAATTACTATGGTGAATATTTCCACTTCAACAATATCCAGAGGTCTTGGCCATGTGAGAGGCCTCCCAAGCACTGTGCAAACAAACTCTGACTAAGGGCACTTACTGCATTGCTTGTCACGGTTCCTTATCTTGAAAAGCTCCAGGGTAAAAGCTTTACTTGAAGAAAAATCTATTGACAGACATTTGAAATATCTAAAAGCAAAAGAGAAGGACTCAGTACTTCAACGTGGTCGAGAGGAAAATGGTGCTGGTGAACTCCACATGGAGTTCAAGGTTGCAGACTGCTTCTCCATCATTAATGTTGCCTCATTAATGCTATTGCTGCCAGGAGCACACAAAAGAAAGCAGGATACAGCCATAATTATATAGAGAGCAAGAGACTGAAAGGTCACTCTCTGGAAATGTGGTTTAGAAACTGCAATAACCCTCTGGCAGCAGCAGCAGGAGGAGGATTTGCAACACTGGTGCAATTAGGAATTGAAGCAGTCTCAGCTTTCTAATAGCAAAGCCATGAAAACCCACAGCAGTGGAGTTAAACAGGGATCAAACCCACCTCGATCCATCTACCACTTGGACAGGGCAGAGCAGCACAAGTGCTGAGCTGAGAACTTCTTGTACTGCTCAGACACTCTGGAATTGCCATTAGTTTGTTCTTTCATGTCAGAACAACCTCTGCTTCTAAAAGGAAGCGCCTTCAGACGCTCTGGGCAGGTTTAGATTATACAAAGAACATTCAATTTGGGTTTAAGCAGTTTTATGGAGTTCAGCACAGACTGAACAGGATGAGCCAGTTTCCATTGTAGAAGGCTTTGCTCCTCACGGGTACTGGGGGAATAGTAGAGCTATTTGTCTGCAGAAGCCATTAGCAGCAGCACTGAACACGAGCAGATAAGCCCTGAGGAGATTAAACATGCACTGATATCCTCACATCATCACAGTCTGACCTCTGCAGAGCTGCACATTAACAGTCTCCCCACAGCAACATCGAGCTTCATCTGAGGATCCAAGTGATATCTTTTCACCACACACTTCCGTTATGACCCAAGCATCTTCCTTCCAGTTTGCTTTCACACTTCCCTCCCCAACTGTGTATCTGCTCCAAGTCAATTCCATAAGCACTGAGCTCCCTCACACTGAGGCTGGCAGAGCTTTCTGCAGCAGAAAGAGAAGGTCTTTTCAGGAGCACATGGTCAAATCTCCTCTTTTCCTTGCTCCAACCCCTTTCCAACTGTTCCAAGTTACTTCAACGTTTATGCTTAGACACACACACAGAGGCATTTTCCAAAGGGTTCTGGTGGAATGACGCACTGAGCACACCATCACCTGAAATGAAACAGATAACAACAGCCTTTTGTGAAGGTTATTTGTAAGGGAACCAGTTCAGTGATTTAGTTTACAACATCACTGTGCAAACATTTGTGCTGGCAGCAAACATCAGCCTAGTCAGGAAAACCTTTGGTCTGCTCTGCCATGGGCTAACCTGCTGAGGCAGCTCTGCAGCTGCACAGAGCATCTTCAACTGGCATCGTGAGGGGAACACCATGAACATCCCAGAGGAGACATAGTGCTGAGGAAACAAGGAAAACCTGCTGTCACAAGGGGTCCAGGCCATGGCCAAGCTGAGAGGACAGAAGCATCACATGGCACAGACACAGGATGGGCAAAGAAGTGGTCCAGAGCAGCCCTAAGGAGAAGGACTTGGGGATGTTGATTGATGACAAGCTCCCCATGACCCGTCACCAATGTGTGCTGGGTGCACCCCCAGAGCGTGAGCAGCAGCTCAGGGAGGGGATCCTGCCCCTCTGCTGTGCTCTGGGGAGACCCCCCCTGCAGCCCTGATCCAGCTCTGGGGAACAGCACAAGAGGGACGTGGAGCTGCTGGAGTGAGGCCAGAGGAGGCCCCGGAGCTGCTGCGAGGGCTGGAGCAGCTCTGCTCTGGAGCCAGGCTGAGAGAGCTGGGCTGGGGCAGCTGGAGAAGAGAAGGCTCCTCAAGGGGACACCTTAGAGCAGCTCCAGGGCCTAAAGGGGCTCCAGGAGACCTGGAGAGGGGCTTTGGACAAGGGATGGAGGGACAGGACAAGGGGAATGGCTTGACCCTGCCAGAGGGGAGATTGAGATGAGCTCTTGGGCAGAAGCTCTTCCCTGAGAGGGTGCTGAGGCGCTGGCACAGGGTGCCCAGAGAAGCTGTGGCTGCCCCATCCCTGGCAGTGTTCAAGGCCAGGTTGGACACAGGGGCTTGGAGCAACCTGCTCTAGTGGAAGGTGTCCCTGCCCGGGGCAGGGGTTGGAGCTGGAGGAGCTTTAAGGTCCCTTTCAACACAAACCAGGCTGGGATTCTACGAAACTGTGGTGCTCCAGAAGTACCATCCCTCTTACAGGGCACAGGAGGGAGCTGGTGTCTCTACACTCATCAATCAGCATTAACATCTTCATGCCAGCAATGCCCCAGAGCATCACTCAGCTGTTCCTTCATCCAGGCAACTTGTCCTTGCTTCCATCCACACTTTGCTTTGGAAGATAGCAAAAGCAGACTCCCCACACAGCCTGACAGCATGCAGAGGCAGAGCTGTGCAGAGTGTGCTCCAGTTCTGCAGGCAGGTATTCTTGCAAGCATGGAAGGGAGGATTACGGCAATGATCTGTCAGTAGGAAGAGAAAGAACTTTATTCCTCTTTATTAAGAGGAAAACGAAAGCTGCTGACAGAACTAACATCTTCTGATCCACGATTAAGCACATGCTGTGTCGTAATTCTGCCCACTTCACAGAGCTATTTGTACTCTCCTTCCCAGAGATATGATGTAAATGCTGCAGCAGAAGGGGGAGGAGGGCTGGAGGGAGAAGCAGTGCAGCTGCTGACTAAATATGTTGCTTGTCAGCAGCCCTGCAAGAGCTCTCACTGCTGCAGGACCGTCTCTGGCTGGAGGACACAGATTCAAACATCAGCTAATGCCCCCCCAGCTCTTGATCCACTGAGTTTCATCCATCAGGCCCTTGTCAATCAGGTCTGTCATGACTTCTCCCATGAATGATGAGCTAGAAGATAATCCTAACCATCAAAAACCAGGAGCAGAAAGAAAAGCACACCACCACCACATGCCAAACCTTGGCTCCCTTTATCCTATGGAGTATATAGCTGGGGTAGGGCTCATCCCATCTGTCAGCCCCAGGATGGGGGAAGAGTTGTCCAGGCTCTCCTGTCACTCCTGGAGGGAGGCTGACACCTCTAGCCAGGCATTTGAAGCTGGCTTAAAATGGCACCTCTCCTTCTGCATAGGCTATAAAGGAACCTTGTGTGCAGCTCAGATGTAAGGAATCAGCTTTTAGGTGGCCAAAGTTAGGTGAAATTAATCCTCCGTGTAATGCTTGGGAGACACCAGCTAAGAAAACCTCTAGTTAGAGCTCAGATGCAGTACTCATAAATACACTTTTGACTCACATGATCGTGTCATCCTTGCTGCACAGTTGATAACAAGTACCTCTAAAGGCTTAGAGAAACCTTGTCAGGCTGTATTCTAAATAGTTCACATCCTCTGCAGCAGTTTTAGTTCCTAAGGTCAGAATTGAGCTGAGCTCCAGAGAAACCAACTCCATGTAAGACACACAATCTCACTGCAGAGATGTTAAACTTCATGGTGATAGTGCACAAGAAACACCACCAGTAAGTGTTTAGGTATCTGGACCACATTCAAGGAGGAAAGAGAAAGGAAGCAAATGTTGTAAACAGCAGCCCTGCTCACAGGAAAGTGCTGTCTCATAGAGCTGAGACTTGAAGATAAGTCTGTCTTCACAGTGTGTTTATGTACCAAAGTGAAGGCCACTGTCTCTGGGTGCTTTAATGAACCACTGACCCTTTTGGATTGACTTTACCTGACTCTAATTCCCACAAATCCAGACTCTTGAGGGCTCCCAGTGAACTTTAAACTATTTGAGCATTTCCAGGCAGGCAAAAGGCTCCAAGTTCAGCTGAAAGTACTGTATTTAAACATCACTGTTTCCACTGTCACCCCTTGAGCCCCTTCCCCTGTGATACCTATTTTGAACACTCTCAGGGGAGAGCAGTTGGGATGGAGGAATTCCAAGTGCCAGAAGCCATGGGAGCAAGCTGTGCTGCCCAGCAGCCATGCCAGCTGAGGGAGACTGTGTTGCTTCAAATCCAGACAACTATTTTGAGTTCTTGTGGGAACCAAGGCTTGCTCCAATAAATATTAGAAGTTATCACAAGAGAACATGCAGGAAAACGTACATTTTGGTGCTGACAGGCACAAACTTTGTCTTTTTTTACTCTAAGCAGCTATGCAAACAGTCTCTCTTTGGCTGTGTTTTTCTTTCTTTATGCTGGTATGAATGCAGTTATGCCAGTTATAGGGCTCAAGGGCTGGACCAGCAACTTAATGTGGTGTAAGGAGTTACCACTGACCAGCTGAAGCACTCTAAGGGTCCACAGACATCCTGGAAACCAGCAGTGAACACAAGGGAGTCCAAGCAATAGGCTTGTGCTCAGCGAAGGGCAATCATCATCTGCTGAGGCTGAACACATGCATGGAAAAGGTTATTAAAGAGCAGCTGAAATGTGGTTTCTTCCTTGTATTAGAAGAGGTTTTTTTGCTGTTACACAGGACTAAACTGCAGCTCAAGGCTCGCTCAGAACTGGAGGAGGTGGGGGATGTGGAACAGCAGTGGTACTGCCACGTGGGTATTTAAAGGGAGCCTTTGCTATAATACCAGTGTGGGGACTCAGCACTACAATAATGTGCTTGTAATTATTACTTATGATTCATACCACAAACAAACCAAGCCACAGGATGGCTTTGGCTCGAAATAATCCAAGCCAGCGTTTTCCTTCCTGCTCAAGGCAGTTTTGCAGAAGCCATAAAATACAGTGTGTGACTGGGGTAGGGGCAGGTCACATCCCCTTTCCTGCCTATTTTGGTGGGGAAGAGGTTTTCCTGGCCACAGCCCCACGAGGAGCACCCCAAGTAACAACTCACCTGCAGGAATACTCAACACAGCTGTCCTGGATGCAAAGTCCCCGTGGGATCAAGACAAGACTAGATAAAATCTTGGAAGAGATTTATCAGGGGTCACTAAGCAGACAACTTGAAGACTGGTGGAGACTGAGACCATAGAGGAGAAAGAAGCATCACCTGGAATGACCCCACTTGCAGCACTGGGTGCAGTTCTGGGGTCCTCAGCATCAGAAGGGCATGGAGCTGTTGGAGCAAGACCAGAGGAGGCCACGAGGATGAGCAGGGGCTGGAGCAGCTCCCGTATGGGGAGAGGCTGAGAACACTGGGGCTGGTTGCAC
>NW_009933439.1:27805-32606 GCF_000696875.1 Nestor notabilis
AGCTGGAGGAGCTTTAAGGTCCTTTCCAACCCAAACCGTTCCATGATTCTATGATCATAAACGTCAGTTTTGTTCTTACGTAGCACCCAGATCACTTGGAAACAGCGCACTGGGTCAGAGGGACTTGTTCTGAACCAGTGTGTGGGTTCTTGGGAAAGTTCACCTCCTTCTCATCTTTGGCAGGGTTATAAAAAGATGCCCCCTGCATTGCTCTGCAGGCTGCAGGAGATTAGCACTTATCCCACGCAGGAAAACAAGCAGCAGGGGCAGGGTTGGGGAGAACAGAGAAAGGCAGCAGCAGTGTAGGCACCATGGATGAAAATGGAGCTGTAGGAAACACAGAAAAGGAGACAAGAGAAGAAAACACCAAGGCAGGAAATGGCTGCAGGGTGGAGCTGTGTAATGTAATGTCTCTACAATTTAAGGGTAAGATGGGAAGAGAAACAGGCCTTAGGAGGTGGGTGGTAAAGCAGCACTGAGTGACTTCATATTTTAAATATTTAAACATTACAAGGACTTAAAGGTGTACTTTGCTCTGACAAAAGGTTGCCAGAAAGGTTTGCTTTCTGAAGAAATAGTCCCTTTCAGTCTTTCCTTGCTAATGTAAAATGAAGTAAACACAGTCAATGCTTATATCCTGGGCAGCTCTGCAAGCCAGCAACAGAGCAACCTGTGCTGAGCTGACACAGGCCAGTAACCACCTCAGAAGTCATTTGCTCAAACAGGGCTTGCACTGTTCAATTACATTCATTTGAGGCACTTTAAGTGCTGTGCTTACCCAAGATAACCATTTCCTTTCACTGTGACTACCTTTCATGCTGTTTTAACCTCCTGCCTTTCTGTGAGAGCTTCAGAGGTGGGTCCCAGCTGAAGCTGTTCCAAATGGTTGGTCCCTGTGTCTGACCTAAGCTTCCAAGTCACAGAACCCCAACACAAACCCACATCAGTGTTTCTCAGTCCTCACTGCCTCCATGCCCATGTAGGTGTTTAGGACATACCTCATGGTGCTGCCTGCTGAGATCCCCCACTCTCTGCTGCTGGTGGGAAAGCATCAGAAGAGTATCATCTCTCAGGTTATTTGGTTCAAGTCCTGGATGGCAATTTCCAGCTTCCATTCCCCTAATCTGGCCAATTTAGCTCAATTTGCACATGGATGGTGGTAGAAATCAAGTCAGACCTCAGGCTAGAAGCCAAATGCTCTTTCTTTATGGGGATGACAGTCTCAGATGTTATTTGGCTATCTGACCATAGAGGTTTTAAATGCAGGAGCAGATAAGGCAGAGAGTAAAGAAACGCCTGCAAGGAAAGGAAAAGAGCTTGAAACTCAGACAAAACAATCCAGATGAAGGTTTAAGAAATGAGGCAAAATGTAGTTACTGCAGCAGACAAGGAACTGCTGCCTCCAGGGATAACTTTATGGAGGCTGGCAAAGGCAGCTGCTTGGGGGCCAAGGAAGACATCTGAGTGATGAGAAAGGGAGGAGAGTTCAGACGAGTCTCTCATCTCTTTCCATGGGAGAAGTGTAAATACACCTGAAGTCTGTTTGCAAGTATTGACCAGAGTAATAACACAGTTTTATTAAAAGCATTAGAGGTGTTTCCAGTTCTTACAACAAACAAACAAACCACCCACAGAGACAAGAAAACTCACAGTGCAAGGGCAAAACAGCACCTCTCCAGAAGGAATGGGGAGTCTGTAGAGAGGAGAAAGTCTGCTAGACACAGCCACAGGAAACCCAGTATTAAAGCTCACTCGGTTCAAGCAGTGGTTATTCGTGCTCAGGAGAACATTCTTGGACAGTTAGTACAGAGATGACTGTGGCTCTTTTAAAGGTTATCCTGAAGCAATTCTTTACACAAAGGAAATGGATTTAGGCTCCAGCACCATCTCAGATCTGCCCCCTTAAGTGTGTGAATGAGTATTGCAACAGCTCCTCTACGTGGGACTACAAAGCACTAAATAATCACTAACAAACCAAAATGAATGTCAGGACCCGAGTGGGAGAGACATGAGTCAGCTGGAATAAGCAGCAGCACAAAGTGTTACATATGTAAACCTGGTTCGATAAGGACTATTGCAGAGCCAACGTTGTGTACCTCAACACTTCACGTACTACATAGAGCAGCTTCTTTCCCAACTGTTGATGCAGCACAAGTTAAAACATCAACTCACGTGAGTGTTATAAACCATCTTAGGGAAGGGGGCTTGACACCAGCAGCAGTTTGCAGCCTTCTAGGAGGGCAAGGCAGAGGTTGGTCTGGGTTTTGGTTAATAGATATGTTGCTTAAAGGCAGGTCTTCTGCATCAATCTCTTCAAACTGCTGAGTTTGAAGCTGACCCCTCTGTAAATCAGTTATAGCAAAGTCAGCTGCTCAGGGCTGCTGCTTTGAAAGATCACTGGATGAGGTGCTAAGTCCCTTAAACAGATGGCAACGACATTTGTGAAGGACTCTCAGTATGGGCCACTCACCAGTTAACTCTTCGTAGTGCCCCGGGTGATCGTTTCCAACCGGTTTAGGGGACTCATGAACACAACTGGCATTACAGAAGTTTGGCTTAGATATAAGAAGGAAGAAGCTCTTCCCTGTGAGGGTGCTGAGGCGCTGGCACAGGGTGCCCAGAGAAGCTGTGGCTGCCCCATCCCTGGCAGTGTTCAAGGCCAGGCTGGACACAGGGGCTTGGAGCAACCTGCTCTAGTGGAAGGTGTCCCTGCCCGGGGCAGGGGTTGGAGCTGGAGGAGCTGTAAGGTCCCTTCCAACCCAAACCAGTCTGGGATTCTGTGATTCTATTAAAAGTCACCCATGGGAATTAAATCACTTCAAAACCTTGTATCTAGAGGTTTAAACCAAGCCAAGCACTGTAACTTCTCACTGAGCAAAATACAAAAGCAGTTACAAAGACCTTTATGTATGTGAGGGTGGGAAAGCAGCTTAATTGTAACTTAATGCAATAGACTTTGTGGTCTCTCTGATGTCAAAGACTCTTCAGAAGCAAACCTGGAACCACCCAGACAACTTTGCAGAAGAGCTTTCAAGTGAAGATGCAGGTGATGAACGCTGCCAGGCCACCCACATGCTGGGAGCCCAGGGCAGCCAGGAGGTGCTCATGTGCTTTGGGTCCCTGCTTGCTCTTCTCCGCCTCCTAAATTACCTTTGAGCTGAGTTTAAATGGTTTAGGAAAAGGACATGGTCAGCAGAGAGCTAATATTGATCCAGTGCAGGAAAGGGAAAAGGCAGCCTCTAGCAGTCATGATTTCCTTTCATCCTAAGGGGGAAGCACTTAATACTGACTCAGTTAAATGAAATTAACCCCAAGTATATCCCAACTGGTCAATTCATTGTAAATATACACTCAAAGTGAAATATTAATATTCAGATCGAATCTTGAGCTGAAACTGGAAGGATCCCTTTCCCAATGCAGTGGTGACACCTAGAGGGAGAGGATTTGATTGTGAGCTTAGCAGCTCCTAAAGGGGATGAAAAGGGAGTTAGTTATAAGGCTCAGCCTGAGCCAATGGCTCTGGAGTCCCTTATTTCATCCGCTGGAGTTCCCTCTGTGTGCTTCAACACAGGAATATGCAGCAAGAAGAAAGCTCCTAGTGGCAATGGTGATCCAGGAAGGCACATGAAAAAGGTGGAAGAGAAAAGAGAGAAGCCTGAGGCTCTTCCATATGGAAGAGGCTCCCAAGAGCTCCCCTGCAGCAGCTCCTGCTGCTCAGCCACCCCTCACGCTGTAGGAAGAGCAAAGTACTTTAGATGCAAATCATGCTCTGCCACCTCTCGGATCATGGCCCTGGAGCCCAGGAGGAGGTAATCCTGTTCATGCCATCCCTAATAGACCTGCCCTCCACTCCCAGACTCAACAACTCAACCTCCACACGCCTTTATTTAAGCCTTTCTCTCTCAACTTTGTGAACTAACTGTTATGCCTCGACATCAGAGACTCCAAGCAGAAGCTAGCTCCATAGGAACCCAGGCTGCATTATTGCCTGTCCTTGGGCCTGCTTGCTAAAACACGTAGGATACTTCATCCAAAGGTGTTACTACTCCTCCACAGAAGGTGGGGCCCACCTGGATTTGCAATTCTAACTACATTGTTGGCTTTATGCCTTGTTTTTGTTGTTGTTGAAGTCTGCATTTTCTCTGGCTTCACCCAAATAAAGATCAAGACTAAAGGTGAGAAGTGAACCATCCCAGTGGAGCAGGGATGGTGCTTGCAGCATGAAGCCTGTGGCTGCACAGATGCATTTGACATCTCCTCATCAAGGTCTTCTGGAAAATGTGTTGAGAAGCATGGGGTCCTGCTTAAGGAACACAAACATTGTCGTGTCCACCTGGCAATGATCCATCCAGACATCTGACAGTCAGGTCTGAAACGATCTGTTTCCTTTTCCTCCCTGTTAACACTACTGGGACAGCCTCCATCCTTGCTTTAATTTCTGGGAAGACTTCAAAGGAAGTCTAAATAAAACATGATCCAGAACAGCCCTGCAGAGGACTTGGAGGTGTTGGTGGATGAGAAGCTCCCCAAGACCCAGCTTCAGTGTGCACTTGAGCCCAGAACCCCCCCGTGTGCTGGGTGCACCCCCAGAGCATGAGCAGCAGCTCAGGGAGGGGATCCTGCCCCTCTGCTGTGCTCTGGGGAGACCCCACCTGCAGCACTGGGTGCAGTTCTGGGGTCTTCAACATAAGGAGGACATGGAGGTGTTGGACCAAGTCCAGAGGAGGCCACGAGGATGAGCAGGGGCTGGAGCACCTCCCGTATGGAGCCAGGCTGAGAACATTGGGGCTGTTCAGCCTGG
>NW_009933439.1:32815-42858 GCF_000696875.1 Nestor notabilis
TCCCGTGCAGTGTTGAAGGCCAGGTTGGACTCAGGGGCTTGGAGCAACCTGCTCTAGTGGAAGGTGTCCCTGCCCATGGCAGGGGTTAGAGCTGGATGAGCTATAAGGTCCCTTCAACCCAAACCAGTCTGGGATTCTATGATTCTTTAAGTAAGGAAGATGTGCAGCTGAGGAGCACAAACTTAATGACAGCTTAAAATCCTATTTGGAAGCATGTCACAAACCTTCACCTGCTATTTTTTTCCAGCTCATTGTGTACAGTACTAGTGTGACATGGATTAGCTTTTTAGATTAATCTAATTCCTAAGATCATGCCTGCAGCCTTTGTGCTCAGGGATTGTCAGGAGGTGACAAAGTTATGCTTGAATGGGACACTGCCCATGAATGGCTGTGAAGACATAGAACCATAGAATTAACCAGGTTGGAAAAGACCTTTAAGCTCATCCAGTCCAACCAGCAGTACCAAGGCCACCACTAACCCCTGGCACTGAGGCCTCGGCTACAGGGGGTGTGAACGCTGGCAGGGACAGTGACTTCAGCACTGCCCTGGGCAGCCTGTTCCAATGCCTGATCATAGGAGGGGGTTGTCCTCCTATGTGTCCTACAACATTTACTAAAGCCCCAGTTCTCCATAGCATTCCATGAAGTACTTTTCCCCACCGAGGAAAAGCAGAAATTTCACAGCAACATTCACCCCAGGTGCTGCAACAAGCTCTGTGGAAGATGGTGCATTGGCCAACTTACTGCAGGACCTGCTCTTGCAGGTCAAAACTCCTTTCAGGAACAGCTGAGATGATACTTCTCATTTTGAGACCAAATTCAAACAGAATGATCGACCTGGAGTCTTTTTCAGGATCCAGGGGATGAATCTTCCTAATCTGGAGTACCTTATATTTATATTCAGCTGCAAATCTTGATCAGCAGATGAAGGAATTCCTGCATTTCACTTACTTTTAGAAGGCCCTTTAGTTCCAGCAGTGGAAGGTGTCAGGGTACCACCTCCTTTGTTATCGACACCACACTAAATACAAACCCACATTATACAAGAGGCAAAATCTTCACTAACAGCTCCAATGCAAACACAAATACCCATCACTTGTGAGCAGAATCGTGGAATTTAAATAAGAATTCAGTGTATTCTGAACGTTTACATCTTTTTAGTCAAAAAGCAGCCAAATATTGTCAGTATGAAGAATACAAGTACTCAAATTCCATTAGATTCCCTGGGAAGTGTCCATATAGAGTTCAAGTACTGTCTAATCTTCAGCTGACCTACACTGGGGAAGGGGCTTTTCCATCCTCATTCACTGCTTTACCTCAGCAGCTGTTTCCTCCCCACTTACATATTATGTTTTAGGGAAACTTCCATAGAATCACTTTGTTTCTCTCACCCGTGTTTGTTCATCTCTCGCGCTCACATTCCTTTCTGGGAAGAGGTTTTCCTTCCACCTATTATTGTTAGGGCTGCCTTATCTCTGCTTTCCTTTCTCAGGCATTTCCAAGCATTCCTTTAAGTTTCATTGCTGCAGTGGTTTGACATTCCCCAGAAGCCATGTTTCCTGCTGTTTCTTCCAGCAACACCACAGATGAGACCAGATTTGAAGCTGATGCAGAAACGAAAGTGTAAAATATGCTGACAGAAAAGAGGAGAAGGAGGGGAAAGGGAAGAAAGAAGGCAACAAATGACATCAGGCAACTGATAGCAGAAAATGATGGTCGGGATGAGACTTTTTCCAGTATCCAGAGAGGAAATCCTTGCAAGTCAGTTGAGATGGGAAGTTTCCATGGCAAGTCGATGGGCACCTGATTCATTCATTGCACAAAGCAGCCTAGAGTAAAATCCGGGAATACCATGGTAAAATCAGTGAATTTACTTGGAATTTTGCTATCAGTTACAGTGAGGTCATATGGCTTTTAAGTCTTAGCTATGTTTTCGAAGTGTTGCTGAAAAGCCCAACAAGAAAGGATTTGCATATCAGGAAATCAAACTGTAATAACGACTTCCCAGCACAAGCAATGTCCATAAGAAACTGAGTGGGTTTAGGTCCATCCAAGATTCATAACGAAAGATCTAAACTGTCTTTCACTAGTGTAGAATCACAGAACGGTTTGGGTTGGAAGGAACCTTAAAGTTCAACCAGTTCCAACCTCCTGCTATCATCAAGGGCCCATGTTTACAGGAGAGATAAGGGGGCTGGAGCAGCTCCTGTATAGAGACAGGCTGAGAACATTGGGGCTGTTCAGCCTGGAGAAGAGAAGCTGAGTGGAGACCTCAGAGCAGCTTCCAGTGTCTGAAGGGGGCTACAAAGATGTTGGGGAGGGACCTTCATCAGGGACTGTAGCGATAGGACAAGGGGTGATGGGGTCAAACTGAAACAGGGGAAGTTCAGGTTGGAGATAAGGCAGAAGCTCTTCCCTGTGAGGGTGCTGAGATGCTGGCACAGGGTGCCCAGAGAAGCTGTGGCTGCCCCATCCCTGGCAGTGTTCAAGGCCAGGTTGGACACAGGGGCTTGGAGCAACCTGCTCTAGTGGAAGGTGTCCCTGCCCGTGGCAGGGGGTTGGAACTGGGTGAGCTTTAGGTCCCTTCCAACACAAACCATTCATGATTCTATAATGCTGTCCTTATCTTTTGACTGGCAGGGCTGAAGTTGGCTGAGCTCAGCAGTAACATCCTATCTTTACCCACTGCAAGTTACTTATCTGAACTTATTCTGCAAGGCACTGGTGATGAGCTTGCCCTGAAAGTATGAATGGAAGCAGTAACAGCAAAGCTGAACCAACTGGATGTTGAGGGTAATGATTTGTGAGTGAAGATAATTATTTCCTAAGTGTAGGATGGCTTCTGGTTTACAAGACAATAACATGCAGGCTATCATCAGCATAGAGTAATGAAGAGCCTGCTGTTACCCACAACCAGCATTCACACAGAGGGATGTTGAGAGTGCTGGAAGGTTTTAATAACCAGTTAGTGGCACTTGTCATGTAGATTGGGGAAGCAGCAGTAGCATAGTTTAGACAAAGCAAGGTCTGAATGATCCTACAGGTCTTTCCTTCCTCTTTCTACCCTCATCTCATGTTCCTTATGAGAAACTTCACTCATTTCCAGCATCTCCAAGCACTGAGAAACACCAAATTGCACTGGAAGCACACTGGGGGTAGAAGAGCATTCCACAGGCACTACTATTTCCTAGAGATATGTCTTCTGATGCCACTGAAAGTATATGAAGTTTATACTTCAGCTTGTATTGACTCTGCCTGTTGTAAAACATTTTGCATGTCCTAATAAAAAGAAAACAGGAACTATTTCCAGAGCTGTGTATGTTCAGGTATGCTCACACCTTCTTAGGCCCTTGCAGAAAAACACCAGGTACAACACAGTTATCCTGCACCAACAGTTAACAGGCGCCCAGTAAGGTCAGGATTTCATTCCAGCCTGCTGGATATTTAATAAACCGGATTTTAATAAACCCTCTGACACTCAGTGTAAAAAAAAGATGACCTGAAAAGTATACTAACTACTTCACTGAAAAACAGTCTATAGAAGAAGAAAATGCAGTGTTAGATCACTGCTGTCAGTGTGTAAAGCCTCTCAGGTTCAGGGTACTTGTAGCTTTCTCCCACTTGCTGGAGTTCTTGTGCAAAGGAAAGCTGAGGAGAAGCACAAGTAATAAAGCTCACAAGTGGAGGTTTTAACCCTTAAAACCCAAACCCTTATTTGATTTTTTATGAGCAATTGCCAAAGTATTAGCATCTTCTTACAGTCAAAACAGACACCCAATTTAGGACACGCTGGGAGCTGTGCATTTAGAAGGATACCTGACTGAAGTGGTTGCATCTAGATCTACTGTGCCTTGAACACACTCAGGCCCAGACACTCAGAGCCTGCTTTTGGAATAAAAGCCAGTGGTAATGTGAGAGCCTCTAAACATCATCTGAGAGCTACACCAGAGCTTCCAATTATGCTCAAGTGATGCATTTTAATAGCTACCTTCTTCAGTGGAGGAAAAGTTTCCCTTTGTGCTAACTTTGATGTGATAATAGGAATGTTTGCACTCTTCATTACTGTTTTACCAGCCCAAGAAAGTCTGATGGAATATAGGCTTTAATCCCCACAAGCATCAAGAGCAAACAAACATTCATTTTAGAAGAGCCATAATTAGGGAGAAGAAAGAGAGCCATCAGCATCAGAACCACTTGGCCTTCACAGGGAGTGTTAGGTCAGTGGCCAACAGACAACTGACTTGAAATAGGATAAATGTGTAAAGTGACTGAATAAAAGCCAACTGAGTTCACAGATTGTGCAGAACAAGTGGGTGATCAGGGAAGACTTTAAAAAGCTTCTTTTTAAAGAATAGGTAAACATATCATTCAAGAAGGACTCTTCTCTCAGATGCCTTAAAACCCCATCCTTCTCCTATGCAGAGAACCAGCTTCTTTGCTGCTGTTTCTGTTACAGAAACAAACCTCTTATAATCCCAGACTGGTTTGGGTTGGAAGGGACATTAAAGCTCCTCCAGCTCCAACCCCTGCCACGGGCAGGGACACCTTCCACTAGAGCAGGTTGCTCCAAGCCCCTGTGTCCAACCTGGCCTTGAACACTGCCAGGGATGGGGCAGCCACAGCTTCTCTGGGCACCCAGTGCCAGCGCCTCAGCACCCTCACAGGGAAGAGCTTCTGCCTTAGATCCCCCCTAAATCTCCTATTCTCGACAAGCCTCCTGCACAGGCTGCAGGGAAGGGTCTTGCCTCACATAGCACCTCTCCAGTGCGACTGCAGGCTGCCACCAAAACAGGCCATCCTTCCTCTTCCTCCCTGCAAGCCTAATTCAGCAATCCTGTAGTCACAGAAAGGTAGTTCAGCTGCTGATTAAGTGTAAAATGTCACTTTAGGGGGATACAGGTTCAGTGGAAAACCAGCTGCCCAGTTGAACCTGCAGCCACACAGTGACTGGGACTGCGGCAAGGAAAGCAGCAGGGATGGAGCTGGTTTGGGGAACCTTTTGGCAGCAGTTTCACAGTTGCACCATCTGTGAGAAAACGCAAAACCAGACTGTTAGCTCTTCTCCGGCATCTGCTCCTCCTTTGTCAGCCTCATCCATTGAGGACACCAAACAGAAGCTGTTTGTCCTGGCTTTCTCAAGTCAACACCAGTCAATCTGCTTCAGACCACCTTTTGCTCAGGGGCTCACTGTGACACCACCCAACTACACGACTTTTCCACCTTCCACCCTAATGTGACCTACATAAACCCACTAGTTTCTTTTAATCCTTCCGTACAAAGTCAGCCAGTTAATTGGGATTAATCCCATTTGAATAACTACTGAGAAGTAATGGTTGCAATTAAAACATTTACAAGCACATGAATATGTACAATCAGCTGAGACGAGCTATCTGCAGTGGGATTAGAGTCCCAAAGTGACTGTCTACAAGGTCTGGGACCCCAGGTGCTGAGCAAAAGTACCAACAGATCTCAGAACAGGCACAACACAGCATGAGTCATAGGATCAGAGGCTGAAAAGAGCTGTGGCTGTAGCATCTCTGTACTACCAGAGATGCAGGCACTCAGCAAGGGGAGTATGAGGTAGGGCTTTAATTACATGTGTGACTTGACAGCCCATCTCTGCCTTCAGAAGCTCAGCACATGAGGACTCCAACCCTGTGTGATCACCTCCAAGTACTTTTGCAATGTGAAAGCTGCAGATAGAGAGAATAGTCGAGTCTGGACAAAGACAAACACACCATTACAAGCTCCAGGCTTGCTGGGGTTGGAGGGCACACACCTCCTGGGCCATCCCAGCTGGAAGGAGCTCCTCCTGAGCCACACCAGCTCATGCACCTTGGCATAAGATGTATGCAAGGTGCAAGTCGGGGTAGGCAGCGTGTCTGCAGCAGGAGAGAGGACTCACTGTTTGATTTGTGTTTCCTCAGAGGAGATAAGGTGCCCCTGAGCTGTCAGCTTCACCTGGATTCACCTGCAGACTAGATAAACTATAGAGTTGGGAACAAGATTACAGAGCAAACAACCCCCCAGACAAAGCTTCTTTTATCTGTCCCAGAAGCCCTCCTGCAATCTTTGTATCATCTTCTACCTGCCAGAGCTGGGGGCAAACAAGGTTCAGAGAAGCACCCATCCAGCTGCCAGGAATGCTGTCTGATTCTGGGTCAGAAACTAGCTGGCGACAGGGAGAATGTGTTTGTGGTGAACTCCCTTCAGGGCCGCTCTTCTTTGAGCACACTCTATAGCTTCCTCTCCCACTGTTCAACAGAGCAATTACTTCATGTTTATACCTTAAACCTGATTCTTGCTGTGCCAGAGCCACAGGGGTGTTGCCAATGCACGAAAGGGATGAATGGAACATTCCAAGATGTTAAAGCAGTCCCCAGACCAGAGCTATCAGAAGAAATAGTCCCTGTTCATAACTGTGTGAAGTCACTGTCTCTAGCATGCTGTCAACTGTCTCTTCTCTTTTTAGACACAACTCTGGGATTACACAGACAAGAGGCTGACTACAAATACTCTCTCCAAACCACGTCCCTTCACACCTCCCTGGCCACATAACCCTCATTTGGAAGCGTCAGGAATTCTCCAGCATCACAGAAGTGAAACTTGATGCTTCCTATGAAAATCAAACTAATATTTAGAAAGAAAACCTCACTGAAGCAGCAGATTTGAGACTGCTCAGGAATGTTGGAGCTGCAAGAGTTGAAGGGTACAAAACCAAGGCAGGGTCTGCAAGAGGACACGTTTAATAAAGGATATTACCTCGCCCTCAAACATTGCTGCATGCATTTAGTGCGTTCACAGCCTTTCAGCCAGAGGCCTCAGGCTGCAACTGGAGCTCCCCTTTCTGCTTGGACAGCTACTTGACTAAAATCAGGCTGGTGAGCAGAGGGCTCCTCCTCCAGGGTCACATTCCAGGGCTGGAGACAAAAGCTTTTGCATCGTGTGTGCACACACTCACAAGCTTAAGGCAAATTAACAGGGGAGTGAGGTAATTTAGTCTCCATATGTTTAAATACATTTTTGTTCTAGTGCAAAAGTGCTTGCTCTGGGAATAGGGGCCTTTTATTAAGTGCTCCAAGCGGCTTTCCTGGAGGCCCAGCTGAATTCAACCCCCCAGCTGATGGATTTTCTGTTAAGGGCAGCCTTGTGCAGCAGGATGGATCTTCAGACCACAGACACAACACAAACAGTTGGAGCTTTTGCCTGTCCTAGCCCTGAGAGTCAAATACGGATCCTGCCCACTACAGGTGGATAAATGCAGTCACCATTAGCAAGGGTTGAATCACACATTAACCTATAGAAACAAGGAATGGTTTGGGTTGAAGGGAGCTTAAAGTTCCTCCAGCTCCAAGCCCTGCCCCGGGCAGGGACACCTTCCACTAGAGCAGGTTGCTCCAAGCCCCTGTGTCCAACCTGGCCTTGAACACTGCCAGGGATGGGGCAGCCACAGCTCCTCTGGGCACCCTGTGCCAGCGCCTCAGCACCCTCACAGGGAAGAGCTTCTGCCTTATCTCCAACCTGAACTTCCTCTGTTTCAGTTTGAACCCATCACCCCTTGTCCTAGCACTATAGCAGCCCATGCAAGTTAGAGTGGGTTAAAGCCCAGGAGTTGAGCAGAGAGCTGAAAAGTGAATTTGGGCATATTCAAGATGATTGTTGTGTGAATAGAGAGTGGCTAAAGTGGTTTAAAAACCCCAGAACTGCTTCCAGGTTTTCTTGGGTTTTGTCCCAGTTTGCCACTTCCCCAACAGCTGAAGGGATTAAACAATTTGAATTCTGTTATTAGTGATTTGCTGCAAGATGGTTGGATCTGCATTACTGGGGTGGCAAGACCATAACAAGTAGGTCAAATGATGCCAGTTGGTATTTGTGAGATCCCATCTGGATACTGGATTCAGCTTGGGGCCTCCAAGTACCAGAAACAACTGGAAGATGTCCAGCCAAGGGCAAACAGGACTGTGTTAGAGCACAGGATGAATGAGAAGAGACAGAGAGTAGGTTCACTTAGCCTAGGTGAGAGAAGGCAAAGAGGGATCTAGCTGCTATCTACAACTGTCTAAAAAGTGGGGAGAGAGAAGAGAGAGCCAACCCCTCGTGGGCACACACAGCAGAATGATGAGGCACCACACACAAGCTGCAGCACGGAATATTTGCACAGATAGAAGGAAAAATACTTCCTTCCATAATGAGCACGGTCAAACTCTAGAACAGGGACTCAAAGTGTAAGAAAGTCTCTGTCCTTGGAGGAGGTTTCTGGAGCTTACCTGGCCAGTGCTCCGAGCAGCCTGATTTGAATGTGAAGTTGGCCTTGCTTTGAGCAGGCTTTGGACCAGAGACGTCCCAGAAGTCACTTCCAGTTAAACTGACCTCAAGCCAGCAACTTCTTGAACTGCTCCATCTGCATCACAAACGCACATCTAGGTGCTGAGCTGGCATCATCCTGCTTGTGAGCCTCCAGATGAAGGGTTAACACATACATGGCTTATGTGCATAAACTCCTTTCCAAGTTTTGGCACAGTTTCCCTGGGCCTCTCCACACAGACAAGCCTCACAAAGGAATGTGTGACCATCCCAGAACCTGAGCCAGTGTTTTATTGCTGAAGCCTTCAATTATGCTCTGCTTTGCAAGTGTGGTGATTGGGGAGCTACAATTTGGTCTTCAGGATGCTGCTGCAGCGTGTTTCTATGAAAACGTTTGTTTTTAAAAGGCCATTGAAGTGTTCTGCCATCCAGAACACACAATGGTTCCTAAAATCAGCCATCAAGAAAACCAAGCTCTATGTTTGCCTCATTTAAAGTCACCTAAGAAGGAACATCCACTCCTATGGGAAACCCACTGGGTTTCAAACCAGGCACCCTCCTCTCACTCATTCCCATAGCACAAATGAAGCTGGAGGAAGACCAGGAGCATTCCTCACCATTCCAACCCAAGCAGCTGCCAGACTGGGATGCAAAGGGCTGCAAACAGCCTTAAATCCCCTATATCAGGCACAAAGAACCAGGGCAGGGAGGAAAAGACCCTGATCACATCTAGGAGTGAACCTCACCCATATACAGCACCCGAAGGCAGAAACTGAGGTAACTAGAGCCACATCTGTCAAAACTGGGTGGATTCCATATCACCTGCATTCTTGGAGAAGTCATTTTCTAACCTGGAGGGCAACTGAAAACACAAACCTCTGCTGATCAATGTGGGTTTGCCTAGATAGGAGTGAGCAGCAGGTGGGTCACACTCAGAGGTCAGTTCTGATAAGGCAGGAGCTGCTTGCAAACACATCTAGTAACATGATTGGGGTCAACACAGATAAGCTGAGCTTCAGGTTCACTTAAGAAGCAGCAGTTTCTTCCACTGGGTGGTCTTGGGAGAGTCTCCCATATCGAAACAACAGCAATAAATGGCATGCACAGGGATTAAAAACCTGAGTAAAGGCCAGGGCTGGCACTGGAGCTGAGGAGGGTCTCCCCATGCACCGGAGAAGGAGCTGATCCGATGTTAAAGCCACCCCACCTCCAAATTGTTCCTGCCCCGAGGAGCAAGGAGGATCCTCTCCTCTTGCTCCCAAACGTAGGTGGGCTGTAGGCAGCTCACCGGGACATCCCCACAAGCGATGGGGGAAGGGGAAAGCCTTTGCACGCAAGCCCGGGGTGGTTCGGCACGCAGGGGTGGAGGCAGGAGCAGCTTCCCCACCCTGTGGGACAGGAAAGGGCAGGGAAACCGGTTATGGCTTGAGAAACACCCTCCCCCCATCTTAACGGGGTGTCAGGGGACCCCCTGGCTAATGTCAGGGGACATGGTCACCTTAGACAGGGAGGAAAGGCCGCTGGGGCTGGGCTGGGGGCATCCTCTGTTACAGGATATAGAGGATATCCTGTAAGATACAACCAGGGAGGGGGAAGGAAACAACTGTCCGTCTCCTAAGGTAGATCCCACCATTCTCCTGTCTTATAAAGGAGGGCAGGGGATCCCCTATAGCCTGAAGGAGAGGAATTCCCCTTATGAGGTAGAATTAACCAGGCTGGAAAAGACCTTTCAGCTCATC
>NW_009933440.1:0-12689 GCF_000696875.1 Nestor notabilis
ATATATATATATAAATGTTTTTCCCCCTGAGGTTTTCCTTTAAAAGATTTTTGCCTTTTCACATGTGAACTGTAAACAGACTGACAGATGGAATTCTTTTGTATAAACTGTTTCAGATACACTATTCTTCCATGCCTATGTCAGTTGTTTACAGTATCAAAAAGCCACAGATACGCCTAAAAGTAAGGAAAGTTGGAATTTCTGCCAAACATTTGGATACCATCCACCCTCAGAGGCTATACCCTCACTGCACCGGGTGGTGCTGAGGAGCTTCTCACTTGAGGCATCTCCACAAGATGTGTGTCAGCAGGAGGCTGGGGGATCTTCAAAGAAAGGGCTGGGGAGGGAAAAGAGGGGCAGTTTTGCAGACTGTAGGCCCCTAGATTTGCTGCTGCCAGTGTCTACACTTGCTAATGAGTGTCTAATAGCCTAGTGGCTGCTGGGCTGGTGATGGAAACATCTGGAGCTCTCCATGTGGGTGGTGTGTGGTCCCCATGGCTTTTTTTTCTTTTTTTCCCTCATGTGTTTCCCTCCTTGTTTTCCTGCCCTAAATGCCAGGCAAATTGCCCAACCTGAAGGGCCATCCTGTACTGGTACTCAGAGATCTCCATGACGTGTAAGTTTTTATCAACCTAGTTTAGGCCTTTAAAGTGTGAAGAAAAAAAGCACAGCCTTCGAACAGAGTCATCCCAAGGAGTCCTCTTCTAGAGAGAGCCTGTTGCACTGGAGGCACTGTTTTAAGCTGTCTCAGCTAGCAAACTTCTCAACCCTGTCACAGGAACAGCTGTACTGGGTGATCCCCAGATCATGGCAAAGCCATGGAGACAAACTTTTCTTTTCCCTGAATACCACTTCTGGCCCTTACCCTGAGAAGGGCTTCACCTGCATGGTCTTCAGTCATTGAAAATAACTCCAAATCCTTTGTGCTGTGTCTTTTCTCTCCAAACCAGTCCATGGGTTTACCTGGAAGAAGGGAAATGGCCACACATCTCCATCATCACCAGAGCTTGGGCTGGGTCATGCACCAGAGCTAAGTGTCACCTTTGGTGGCCTGTGGCTCACAAAGATTGGAAGAAGCCTCCGGATCTTGCAGAGCTTTGCAAAAATCAACTGCACTAGTGTATCGCACCTCTGCTATAAGGATCCACAGAAGATTTGCCAAGTGGTGGGAGTAGATGAATGCCTGCTACTAGAAAACCATCTGAGAGGAGGCGGGAAAAGAACCCCCCTTGGAAGTGGGGAGGGAAGGTTGTCAAGGATACCTGCAGCATGGTCCACCAGTACCACCACTGGGCCTTCAGGTCTGAGGGACTGGGGTAGCCTGAAAGGGCAATGTCTTCAGATGAAAAATCCTCCCCCAACATGGTAAAAAAGAGGCCCCATGACACTGAGGAATGTTCTGTGAGTTTTTAAGTTTAAGGAAATTTGAACAAAGGGCCTCTGAATGGTAGCATGTACAACTTGTCCCCATAAAGGTCCCCAGGGATTGTCTCAGGGGCTGACCACCTTCTTTCCCAGAAGATGTGCTTTGGGAATGATTTTGGGTTTGTTCATCAGGACATTTATTCATCCAAATCTGGAGCTGAAAAAGGTACCAGCACTAAACACTTTGGGAAAAATCTGCTTAAAACCCAAAACCAAACAAACCAAAGAAAACAACCTCCAGCAGGCCAACATATCCCAACCCCATGTTTGCCATCAGAAGTTGTTCTGTGTCAAGCCCATAATCTCCATTGGAACCAAATCAGTCAAGATTTTGCGTGCATGAACGCCAGTGATGCTCTGGGTGGGCAGTGGGGATACAGCACTGTCCTCTCCTTGCTGGGCACCAGAGCAGACTGCCATCTCAGCAGTGGTCCAGACACTGCTTAGGCATCAGGAAACCTGCCCCGGCATCTGCTTGGCAGGTTCAATAGCTTCTAATAGCTGCTTCTACGTGCCACCATATTCTCCCCATTTCAAATGGGAATATAACTTTGCAATATTGTGCATATGGTGGCAGGCAATGAGGATGTGATCAAGAAATGTATAAAAACCTCAAGAACAGTCCTCAGAAGTCGCTGTCTGGGTCTCCACTCTGGAAAAGACCAAGCCTCTCCAGGCTTCCACCAGTCGTCTGCACCACAAATGCTTCACCTTCAGCTCATCCTTTGCAAAGCCTGTATCAATCCTCCTTTTCTATTCAAATCCTCAGCTCAGAGTCCATCTGATCTGTTGCAAAGATTTTCCACTGTGGACTGTAAGCAGATGGTAGGATGCATCCCTGAGCATTCCTAAACCACAGCTGTGCTACCTTTGTGAGAGAAACCAGACAAGGCTGACTGGAAAGAGGTGAACTTGGAGGATGGGGAGGGAACAAAGGAAGCTCAATAAGTAGATGAGGGAAGTCCATTAATGACTGTGTCAAGATCAGGCTGGACTTTGGAGCTGAGCAAGGGCCCAGTATAGTCATCCCTCAAACAGAACTCACCCTGACACTGTGATTTCACTATTTCTTTGCAGTGCTATGCAGAGTGTTTGCAGCTTTTTCACCTGCAGGTTCCATCCCTCCTCCTCTGTTCACTGTTGGTGATGTTGTGAAGCAGACAGCTCACATAACATGCACACCCCAGCACCTTACCAAAACATATCTGAGGTGTGAGTGAGGGATCTGGCGGCTACAGGGCATGCAATGTAGGAAGGATGAGGGCATTGCAGAAATCACGGTTGTGCAAATTACCTCTTTAGAAGTGTATTGTGGCTCTGAGATGCAGAACACCAACACAAGGGAATGCAGGACTTTTCTGGCTCTCCCTGTGACACAGGCAGCACTCAGCTAGTTGCCCAGGCAAAAGCAGTCTCCTCCGGCTCAAGGAGAAGAGGGCTGCTTGCCTCTGAGCACACGGGCTGGAGCTGTTGTTCCTGAGGTCTATGTAGCCATGGTGAGCTCTGTGGTCATGTAAACATTACACAACCACAAGCCCCCGCTGTCTGAGGGCAGCAGAGGCACCACCAGACTCCTCCTCTTTGGATTGCTCTTCCTGGGGGAGTGCAGCACTTTGTGAAGTCATGACAGAGAACTCTGGAGGTGTCAGGAAGCTCATGGCATGCTCTGAATTATATTCACATTGCTGAAAGGATGGGTCACATTCTGGGAATCTGCCCTGACCTCCCCTGGTGATGCTCTGGCTTCCTGAGAATGGGGAGATGGAACAAATAGATGCTTCTTGCCCAGCCTTCAGCTCCACTTGAGGAACTTTACGACTCTGGGTGATTAACAAGCTCCTGAATGATTGCAAACAGGGCCTTGCCTGGTGGACAGACCTCCTGGAGGTATGTTGAGGACAAGGTCATGGTGTGGGCAGCACAGCCTGAGGGCAATCGGTCAGGAAGCAAGACGAGAGAGACAGCTCTGGATCTTCCCCATCACTCCTAAAGGATTACCTCTTGGTGACAGCAGGCCACCATCTCCAGCACAAGTCCTTGGTGTGCTCCTTGACTTGGAGGCAACATGGTTTACAGGTAAGACCACAGCCTCGGCTGTGATGGGGAAAAACATATGGACATGTTATTTTCTACACAAAACCACCTCCTCTGCTTGGAGAAAGGTGGAATCCTGTCCTGTAGCTAAATCTAAGACAGATTGGCTCATGCACCCAAAACTATTTTGCCACCTGTAGGTACCAAGTTATTAATTAGCACACTGCAGTTTCGGTTTGAATTTTGATTTAAAAATGGAGGAAGAATGAATTGTACATAGGCAGCCCTTCCTGAGGAGCTGCTGGCTGCTCTAGTGAGAAACTTCAACTCATCAAACAAGCCAAGAAGAGGCAAAGTAGGTTGAAAGCAACTTGATTTGTCCATCTTCATCCCCGAAAGGTCCCTGAAGCAGCAGCAGAAGGGAAGCTGTGGGTAGAGCCATGGCCGGCTGGGTTGAGTGGGGCAGAATATAGCATTGAAGCATAGATCTTTTCCACAAGCTGGTCTTGGGCTTACTCTGAGGGTCCCGGACCCAGCACAGCTCTGCAGATGGTTGAACAAATGCAAAACACCCTGTGAGACATTGGCAGTGTGGCACCACAAGGAGCTGGGAGTGCTTTGTGTGAAACTGGAGTACGAAGAGCAGACCTTTTACCGCCTATTGGAAACAGATTTTTTCTTGACACACAAGCGCAGAAGCAGTTCCTCTGGAATGAGAGCCCTGACCAAGGCTGGGTGACAGAAAAGGTTTCCAGTGAATTGTGGAGAGGAAGGAAATCCGCCCTTGGGACAGACGATACTGTCTTTTGTTTTACTGTGTAGGGCTGATTGTTGAATGCATTTTGATTTCACAAGAATTTCTGGGTTTTGTAAACTTCCTTCAGAGATTTTTCTGGAAAAAATGGAAACTGTGCTCAGGGTTCTCTTTTTCCAAACCACTCAACTTTTTCATTCAAATCAAAATTTTCCGCAAATAGTAATGTGTATTTCTCAACCAGTGTCATAAACATGGTAGGCACTGCATTACCATCCAGATATTTGCATTCCAGCAGCAGAAGCTCAGGTAGAGTCCTCTTCTGATAGACCTTGTGTAGTAAGAGACAATCTTCCTCTGAAGACTTCATAATCAGAACAGAAAAGACAAAGGGTGAGAGAAAAGAGAAAAATACTATAAATATGCTTTAACAGATGGGGAGCTGAGGTGGCAAAAGATGAAGTGATTTGTTTGATGTCATGATCATAGGAAAACTAAGCAAAAAAGAAGAATTAAATCTGTCCCTCTTGGAAGGCTCAGAGCATATCTTTAACCACAGCCCATCCTTTCTCTCTAGTGCTACTGACTTTTGATCAAGCCTTTGCTCTTTACTAGGGGGCGACACTTTGTACAGCACGATGCCTACTTCTTCCAATCAGTTCCTCCCAGATAGATCCAGAGCCCTGGTGAAGCTTTGCTCTATGGCTTTGTGTGTAGGCAGTGCTGATGTTGGAGATCTGAGGCTTTGCCACTGATTTGACGATAATAATAATAAAAGAAATAACGACAAAACCAAACCTGGATCTCTATGGCTTTCCCTGGCTGCCTGGTGCCTGCAGCCATGACTGAAGAGATCCTGCAAGGTGAGCAGAGCACCCATGGCAGTGTCATCCCTGTGGGGACAGCAGAGGGAGGATGGTTGGTCTTGATTTCATCTCACCTGGCATGCTGGTGGGTTCCTGGCAGCAGTCCTTTGACCTGCATAATGGAAAGCATCTACAACACACAACTGAAACCTGGAGATTTATACTCACTTTACTTCTTGTGGCAACACAAATCATAGGATGGCCAAGGGACCTGGCCCTGTTCCTTGTCCTCCTCCTGATTCTTGCAGCTGGTGGACAACTTTCACAGACCAGTGATGGGGACAAGCCACTTGCTGCTGTTCCCAGGAGCAGCTGATGATTCAGGGAGGGAAGGGCTTTGGGGAGCACGGTAGCAGTGGGGCACGATGCCGAGTTCTGCTGGGGCTGGCGTGCAAAGCGGGCAGGGACTAGGGCTGGAACTAGCAGCATTTGGGCCATTGTGCAATGCTGGGCAGCTGGAGGGTTTCACTTTTCAGAGGGGAAAAGAAAATGTGAAAAACTAGAACCAGAAAGCTCTTTACTTCCCTCCTTTTTTTGGACCTATCCAGAGCTTTCCACAACGCTAGTGATTTAAACCAGGCCTGGAATATGAATGCAACTCTAATATTTCTACCTTACTCAGTTACATTGATGAGTCAAGGAACTGGCAGAGGCTGAAATGCAGCAAAGTATATACACAGGCTACAGCTGAAATCACCCCTTTTGCAGACACCTTGTCAGCTAGAGCTGGACCGAGAAGGTTAATAATGTTCTGTCCTTCTGGCTAATTTTGTGAGCATGGGAAAGAGAATATGAATTCAATTTAAAATCTAGACATTCCTTCAGCTCTGGGACAAAGAATACAAAGCTTATTTCACCAGTGGATGGACGGAGATGGAAGGGAGGCACATCCTGAACTCTTCATCCAGGCTCAATCTGGCCTTGGAGTTGACCTCTTGGGGCATTTGAGCCCATGGGTGTAAGAGAGCAGTGCTGTTTCCTGGGAAGGAATGAGGTTGCACCCTGGCATAGGAACTGAGAAGGGGAGCAGGTGCCTGGGGTGCAGGTCAGGCACCTCTTTTGCAGACATCCCCCTCTGTCTGGGCTTGGAGGCAGTGGCAGGGAGTGCTGCCGGGGTCTCTTCAGAGGGACCAGAGGATGGATACAGTCTCAGGGTCAGACCTAAGCAGGGAGCAGAGGAGTCGCATAGCCAAACATCTGCCCAATGCTGGGAGCAAGTGCTGGGCTTTTCTCTCTACAGCCAAGCCAGAAACCCTTAAAATGGCCTCCTGTCCCTTTTCATCCTGCATCTGCATCTTCAGCCTTCTCACAGTCTCCCCTCTTCCATCCCCCATGCCAAATAAATCTCCTTAGAGTTTAAATAAATGTCATAGCGTCCTAAAAGTCTTGCAGCCCTGGAGAGAAGAAGAAGAGAAAAAAAAAAAAAGAAGAAGAAAAGGTATTAAACCTGAAAGAGAAATAGTAGATGTGCATCTTCTTCCCTTTGGTCTCTCTGAAGGCTATTTAGTGATGCAGGGTGACTGTGGACAGGTACAAGCAAATAATAGGATCAAGGCAGCAGTACAAAGGTTTGTCTCCCAATCTTAATGCAGGTGTGGGAGACACAAACCAGGTGGCTAAAAGGCTCCTTTGTTTGAAGCTGTCAGGAGGAGAAGCTGATAATCTCATGCCTCATCCCTAAACTCTCTTTCAGCCGTGTCAAGGCATCTCCTCACATCAGGAAGTCAGCAATGACATGGCTATGTGCTAAGCTCAGTTAATGTGGTCCGAGGTTTAAACACTTCAGGTTGAAAGTGGATAATTGGTGGTAGTGGATTTTAAAAGCTCACACAGGTGCCTTTGAAAAGAGGTCAGGAGTCAAGTGCATCTCTCCTATGAGAAATGGTGAGCCTTTCCTAAGGAGATCAAAATTCTTCTACAGAGAGCCCCAGGGCCTTGTAGGAACTGTTATTAATTTAGTCCTGTATGTTCCAAATAATGGAAAAATGATACCACATGTGTACACGCCTAGGAACCGGGGCACGTTCACTCCGGATAGATAGGCTTTCACCTGGCACTCCTGGATTGTTAATTAAGTAATCTGCTCTCAGCCCAAGCAGGAGCAGCACAGGAGCCGTCAGTGGGGGTTCTCCTAGCCGGGGCACCAGAGGCAGAGGAAGCACCGGGTGCCAAGTGAGGGTGGGGACTGCAGGACTTCAGATCAAACAGTGCCTTTGGAGGTGAGGACAGACTCCCAGCAAGCATCTCCCTGGGGGTCCGGAGGGCTGCAATGTCTCTCGCTCAGGGTCTCCAAACAGCCAATGGATTTGGGCACTTGGCATGCATCCTTGCTCCCATATGGTGTTGCAGTCCTGGTGCTGCCAGCCTGGCCCACAAGCTCTGATTTCAGGACCAAGCTGCAGGCATTTTACATGCATAAAGGCCACTGGCTGAGACCTCTCTGTCTCAGCCAGAGCCTTTTCTCTTCAAAGCAAACACTGCAAGTACCCAAGGAAAGTACACCTTTAAAAGACAACTGTTTTCCCTTGCTGCTGTATTATTTTCTCAAATTGTGCTTAATTAAGGGAAAGCTGGAGGAAATTAACATCCAATTATTTTCTTAAGGTGGATTTTTTTGTGTCAGCTGCAAGACATAAACTTGCCTAAGCACGCAGCACACGAAAGCGGTTTTTGCCCATGGCATTTTGGGTTGCAAAGCCCCACACTTGCACCAAGCTTTCCCCAGTGGAGCCCAGCACCTGCCCGGAGCCGTGAGGAATTTAACAGGGCTCAGTATGGAGCAAAGGCAGCTGGGTGCATGAGTGCCAGGAGAAACTGGTTTTGTCCCATATTTATAATATGTTTGAATTTGCAATCTGAGCACTCAGGGTGACATGCTGTCTTGGCAGTGCTGGGGTAATGGTTGGACTTGATGATCTTAAAGGTCTTTTCCAACCTAGTTGATTCTATGATTCCATGTGCGAATAAAGCTGAAAATAACATCATTATTACTCATATTTGCATTGAAAGTGCAATTCAGTCTGCTTTTGTAAGTGGTGGCTATTATTAGCTCATAACCCCACTGGTGTAGATGCCTCTAGCTTTACTTGTGCAAACAGCACCTTTGATTTGAAGACCATATTATTTGCTATTTTGGTGCAAGCAGCCCAAATACACACAGAGGCAAAGAGTCACATGAAAAGAAGCTTACTCCAATTATGAGAGAGAGCAAGGAATTTGTTTCTTGAAAATGTTCAGATAAATTTGTTTTTTGAAGGGTTTTTTCGAAGCATTTTTAGCGATAACACACCTACTTTTTCTGCTGGATAAAAGATTGGTGAACAGGTGCTCATTTTGCCAACAAAGCTGTTCAAATAAAATACCTGCTCCCACTTGTCCTCCTTAAATATTTGTCTCTTAAATTGGCTGGGGTCAATTTATTTCCACTGGTGAAAAGATGTTCCGTATTTGTTATTATTATTTGTGGTAAACTTATTTGTACAACAGTAGCAAATCAGAGGCTCTGAATAAGCACAAAGCAAAGCATATGGTCCCTGCTCCAGAAGCTTTAAACTACCACAACTCCCATCCTCTGAATGGTTGCTCAGAGCTTCTCCATTTCACTTCAATTTTATAAAGCATAGTTTGACAATGAAAATTGCTGGGAAACAAAACCAAACAAAGCCTTCACCTTTGCCACATGGACCATGGGAATTATGGAAATGCTTCTTCCTGATTTACTTTCTCACCTGAGACATGATGAAACTAACACTTTGTTGCAAAAAGTTTCACTTTTGACAAAGTGATCTTTCCTGAAGGGACAAATATCTCATTCAAAGACAATACCCAAGCTCTGGTTGTAAGGAACTTAAGAACAGCACTTTCCCTTTTTTTATTAATATTGTTTGTTGGTGAAACGGCTTAATGGCTGCAGGGTCAGTTGACAGATAAGAGGTAACATTGTTCTCCTCCTCCAGCGAATGTAGTGTTTGGCATGACTTCAAAATAACCCTATTGTTTGTCATCTTCTCAAAATACACTATAAAACCCCTGTTAAAAGGAAAGATAACGTTTTCTAAGCATAAGTCAAGTGCCGGGTTGCCTTTTTTAAAGCTGCTTGATGAGAATTAATGGTGTTGGATCTCCTGTTTTAAACACATTTGGCCAGGTTTTCTGGAGGCACCTAATTTATCTTGAAGCTCTTTCATCTATTATCTAACTGTGAGCTTGTTCATAGCTCATCAGCCATCCTCGTTTTGACAGGGGGCCTTGTGATGAGTAGCCAACAGTGTCCAGTGTTGGGGCCATGCGTATCTCTGACAGGAAGGTGATGGGAAAATGCTAACCTTCTGCCACTCCTCCCAGCACTCATCAAAACTAAAAATAGAGACTTAGATCATGACACATCCCATGAAGCCCTTCAACATGATTCTTGCATCCCAATGTCAAAGAAGACCTTCTCCAGATCAGGTCCATTTAATGGGCAAATGGTACGTTCAACCCCTTGTGAGAACTTGGCTGTGTTTAGGGAACTCCCTCTTGTTGAGGCGATGGTCTACAGCAGACAATTGCTTTGGCCAAAGCATAGACAGTGTCCTTGGAGCCATCAGTAAAGAGAAAAAAGCAGCAGAAGTTTTGAAAAAAATAACCTTATCTAATAAGGGGAGGAAATAAAGAGCTTATGTAAAAGTTCTTGAAGAGTAAGTTTTCCACAGTTGGGACCCAAGCAAGAATTATCTGGTAAATGATTCAGGACCATTGCAGATGTGTAGATTTTGGACGTGAGCTCCAAAGCCATTCTGGAATCAGCTGGAGAAGTTTTGCAAAATAAGGACATCACCTTCTTTTTTCTGCTTTCAGAGTTGATGTATGTGAGCGCTTGGAGTAGCAGCTACAAAGCTGCTGGAAAGTTTGTCACCATAACACTGGCTGTTTATACTTTGTGTGGATGAAAGAACAGCTTTCTTCAATTAGGCTTTGTGCTTCAGCTGGCAGGCGGATGCTGATTGTCTAAAACTCCACCTCTCTGTGCAGCTTGTCTTGGGGAGCCAATGGATGCCGCGCATGTCAGTGCACTCAACCACGCTGCTGATCATGATGGGACAAAACAGGACACATCCAACTGGCAACAGCAACCATGTGGATTCATTTGTATTGTCTCCTCTGGCCTGGTGCATCTTTATAATCATAGAATGGTTTGGGTTTGAAGGGAATTTTAAAGTTCATCTACTTCCAAGCCCTCTGCAATGAGCAGGGACATTTCCAACTAGACCAGGTTGCTCAAAGCCCCTTCCAACTTGACCTTGAATGTTTCCAGGGATAGGGCACCTACCACCTCTCTGGGTAGTAGAACTCTGGCAGTGTTTCACCACAATCACCATAAACAATTTCTTCCTTGTATCTAGTCTGAATCTACCTTCTTTTAGTTTAAAACCATTACCCCTTCTCGATGCTTTTCCTCTTTTGTCCCTGCTCCATCCATGTGCAAAAAGTTGACATACCAGAGGGAAGCCTGCTGGTTCCTAATGAAGAGTTCAATCTCATTCTAAAGCCAGTGGTGGTGTAGGGATATCAGACTCTTTCCATTGACTTCAGTAAGTTTTGACTAAGTTGCCTGGATACCCAGCTATGTAACACAGCATGTGTGATTGGTCGATAGATATCTATTTAATAAGAAACAGTGCATGGGAAGGGAACTGCCTTGATACCAGTGTGGATGTATAAGGCACTGATTGCACTTTGTTATGCAGTTTTGCAGATTGAGGGAACTGGGAGGGGGTTTATGGTTTACCAGAAGCTGATAGCAAAGCAATGGCAAAAAATCAAAATACAACACCCGTGGCAGCCCTTCACAAGGAAAACTGACTTATAAATCAGGATCTAGAGAAATATTGTGATTTTGCCTTGGAATTCCTTTAGAGTGAAACATGTTCCCTAGGTCAAGCTGTGACAGAATAAAAATGATACAGAGAAATTATGTGGAGACTGTATGATAAATGAATGAAGGTCTATAATAAAAACAAACGTACATCTTCACACCTAAGCAGGTACCCATACCATGCCACACATATCTTTTGCCATAATCTGCCTGCAGAAGAAGGGATTACAGAAGATGTAGTTACCTGTTCCATCTCCTGCTGGGGTTCAGAGGCCTGCAGAGGTACGGTGCAATCTTGTTCACCCACATGGCTGATAAACTCCAGCTGAAGCCAGAGCTGGTCATGCTCAGTGGCTCTTTCCATGTGCCAAACAGAGACTCATCCATGGAGAATGGATTGATCCTCCCTGGGAAATGTCACTGTAAGAAATAGAGCTCTGGTTTTCATGGACAGACTCCTACATGTCCCTGACCCATTCTGCAGCACATGGTGTGTAGGACCACGGAAGTGGGGTGTTGTGGCATTGCTTGTTATATTCATGGCCTCCAACACTAGGATTACATCCCATCTAAACTACATCTTCAAAGAGCGTGGCAGGTACTGTGCCCGAAGTCAGCCAGCTGCCCAGGGTGCCATGTCCTTGCTGGGACAAGCCTAAACTGAGTGCCCATAGAAAGACAGGCATGAGGGAGAGCAAGAAGGAATAAGAGAGGATGCCTCACACAGGGAAAATGTCTAATTGCTCTTAGTTAGAGAGAAAGTAGATTGTTTGCTTTCCCTGTACATCTTCTGTGCTGACCCCTTTAGCAGGACTCTACCTAGTTCAGAGCATGCCTGAGAGGTCTGGGGTAGGTGAGTAGTGAGTTGTGTTGGTACGTGGGGATGCAGCAATATCGTGACTCAGACAATACTTCTTCATGGCACTTGGAGGTTATTTCTAAATGGTTTTCCTGGGAATAAACATGAGCACCAATGCTGCAAGACCCTGCTCAGCTTTGGGATAAAGAACCAGTCTTCATGCTCTGAATTCAGACTCTGATTATTAATTTTTTTCCTTCAGGCTCAACATATTTCTTAATAATAATCAAGGGAGAAACAATGGCCCATTCATAGGTACTTTCAGCTCTTCCTTGTCCTAGGTCCAAATGGGCATTGCTACTGAGAACTACGCTAACCCAAGGGTTGGCAGACCCAGACGCAGTATCTTTCTCTCCTGGGGATTTCCAGTCTAACCCTGAGCCAGGTAATTGGGCAGCTAAATCCCTTTAAAAGTCTTGGCCTTTTCCTCAGTTCCCTCACTGTAATTCCTCCTCTCACAGGTGGGTTGTGAGATTAAATACATGAAAGACTCGGAGGCACTGAATGCCGCCGTGATGAGACCCATCTGACAGAGAGATCAGCTAACCACTGTGGAGCAGAGGGCAGCCCGAGCTAGAAAATGCCTTAGATTTTTCTACACGACAGCAGGATGGCCTTGTGGATAATTGATTTCCCCCTCACAAGGCCTGAAGTATATTTTTAGAGAAAGCAAACATTTTTATTTTCACTACCTATTTTTCTTTCCTCCTCAATAAATGGCTTTTCCTACACATGGGCTGGCCAGCTGCTCTGAAAATTCAAGAAAATTCTCATTAACTTTCCCAAAGCCTTCATTGTCCCATTTATTTCAAGGCAGTAGGAAAGCCCATCTTTCAGTGGCTCCCTCATCCTGCTAACAACTCACCATAATCCTTTTCATAATCCCCAGGAATG
>NW_009933440.1:12720-68134 GCF_000696875.1 Nestor notabilis
CCGGTGGAGTTTGATTCTCCTTGCTGATGAATTGCAGGGTATTTTATATCCTCTTGTCACAAACCTCTTCTTCTGCCTTTACTCTTTCAGCAAGGAAAGTTACTTTTATGTTACTCATCAGGCCTTCCTGCACCATCAGAGACCTTTTTCTTTTAGGTACACAAAAGCAAATATTCTGGAAGGTCTTTAAAATACCTGAGCAACTGGTAGTATATGAGTAATTTCCTGTTGTTCTAACCTTTTTTTCTGCAGCTGAGTAGTTATCTAGCTTGGTATGTTAAGATAGTTGTATGATCTTCCGTGTTTGTGTGGATAAACATTATCTCAGCTCATTCCTGAGTTGATCAAGCTGATTTTATAAACAGCCCTTCATTGTGGAAAAAGATTTGGGGCTTTTATTTTTATTTTCTTTCCATGAGTCTTCTAGGCTGAAGTTTGGTGGATGCTGGCATGCGGGGAAACTACTGTGTGCATGTTTGCATTGCAGTAACTGCAAATCTGTCCATTTCAATCTTTTTTGAGTTAGCACACTGGGCAAACTAGGTGGTTTTGAAATGACCTCATCCCAGGATCTCGGCAGAAAACAACCCGCGTACATAGCTGAGTCTGGAATGTGAGCAGGACCTCATTCATAAACTTCCTTACAATTTCTTTACACTCAAAGGCAGGAATAAAAATAAGCCAAAACAAGCATAAATGGTGTTCCGGAGTTAACCAAATGGGAAAATATATAGATATGCTTTTTTATTTTATTGTATTATTGAAATAGGATACTTTTAACCCAATTTAAAGAGACTTCTGGTGGTAATACATTCATGCTTTCTCATGGATTAGACTACAAACTTCACTAAGCCTTTTTTTTTCTCTTTGTTTTAAAGTTATTTTTCTGATTACACCTCCATTTTCTACCACCTGCCCTGTTACACTGAAAATATAGGGCTTGAAAAATGTATCGTAAGCAAGGGGTGGTATGAAAAGACTATAGCTCAGAGAAGAGTCCTTAATACAATTACAGAAAGATTTTAATTAAAACTATTAAGTGGGGGGGAAGGAGCAATTTTTGCACCACTTCTTAACAAAAGCACTTACAGTTTTTGTCATCCTGGAATAGGAAGGCAGATTATATGCTAGCTGTGAACAGTAGGCATAT
This sequence comes from Nestor notabilis, assembly GCF_000696875.1. Taxonomy (NCBI): domain Eukaryota; kingdom Metazoa; phylum Chordata; class Aves; order Psittaciformes; family Psittacidae; genus Nestor; species Nestor notabilis. Next base: position 13,871 of record NW_009933440.1, read on the forward strand.
ACACACAAAGTTATCCTGCTGTTTTGGACTGAGGATGAAATTCAGCCTGAAAAATTTGGCTTGGAGACTCCTGACCTCTCCACTTGCCTCCCTGGTGGCATTGGCAAGAGGTCACCAAAGAAGGAACTGACAAATCTGGGGTCCTCAGGCATTTCCCCACTGGCATGCAATAGTACTTGGGCACATTTGGAGCCTCAGCCAGATGTGAGCTCCACCATGCTATGCAATGGTTTCACTGCTTTTAAGTCCCTCTTGTCATCTTGGCAGTAAAACTTGGGCTGGATGATTATTGCAGTCACTGGAAGAATTTTCTGTGGTCTAATATAAGAGCAACCAAGGAGCTCTGGCATGTGCCTCCAGCAACTTGGATTTGCAAGTGGTCTTACTTTTCAGTGCTGGACGCTCCCAGGAGGAACTTAGTTTCCAAGAGAAGATGACAGTGGGTGTATTCAGTCCAACACAGCTGTAGGTACGGTACAAACATGCAATTAGAGACAGTTCCTGCCCTGGAGAGCTTGGAGTCTAAATAGACAAACAGATCATCTCCAGATGGTAGGGGCTTAGGTTGAGTTGGTGGGAGAGCGAGTGAGTGCGTGGCACTTCTGCTGCTGGATGCAGACAGATGTTCAAAAGGCAAGGGGAGAGATAAGTGCCTCAGTCCTTGCGTAAAAAGGGAAGGCTTAGATTTCCTGCAAACAGCCCACAGGCGTGGGGTGAATATGTGGCGATGGCTGTAGGGCTCATTATTGCAAGTGATGGGAAGAGCTGGAGGGAAGAAAGGGGAGAAGGAAGGAAGTCCATTTATGGCAGCTTCTTCTGAAATGCAGGGGGAATGCCAACGCATGTCAAAGCCTGGTGGTGAAGAATTGATGTGATTTAACTTTACTAGACAATTGTGAATTTGCTGTAGAAAGGAGGATTGATGGAGAGGGCATGAATTTCGGCCGATCTGTAAAGGGAGTGTGCAACGGTAAAAAGCTTTTCCACCTTTCAGCATCACCAGCATGCAAGGTAGGACTGATGCCTCAAGACCAGAGGGTGGATTGCAGAAGGGCTACTGGAAGATCACACAGGCATGCTCATGGAGCAGAACTCCATCAAGGGGAGCTACAGGCAGTCATGTCTGCCTCAGAAAGTCTCTACTCTGAAAATAATTGGGAACTGAGTAGGTTCTTAGGGGAGGTCATATAAATTTCATACTCTTCCTCAGGCTTGCTGAGGCTTTGGTCTTCCAAAGACAGGATGCTGGATGAGTGACACCTATGGTCTGACCCACTGGACTGTTCTTGTAATCTTGCTCCCTGTCATTTGTTCTACCTTGGTCATCTCAGCCTCCATTTGGGGGGAATGCAACTGAAGTGAAGAAACCACTGGTTGCCTGGGAAAGCTTCTGAGTATTTATTTCAGACCACAAACACTGTAGGTGGCTTTAAGGTCTGGGAGGGTGCAGATGAGAAGGATTTGCGGGAAAGTATTGAATTTCCTGTGGCCAGAACAATAAAGAATAATAAGCGAGAGGCACCTCTCCAAGTAGACACAGGGCTTCACCAGAGTGCGACAACAAGCAAAGCATCTATCAGCAGTCAAATGCCACATGCCTTTGTGCTAATTGCAGGAGTTTACTACCAAGCATGGGAAAGCTATAGTATTTAACTTGGCAAGAGGTGAGGTGATTTAACTGGTACAGCAGAGATGTGGTTGGGCAGTATAAATCAATGGGCCACAAATTACACAGGAAATTTTGGTCTAGCTTTCAGGGTTGAGGAAGGTGGGAAGATGAACGAATTAAAACCTGATACCATTAAAATATTGCTTCAGGGTAGAGATGATCTTGCTGTAATGCTTATTGGGTTTCAGATTCCATATAAAATGGCAGGAATACATGGCAAATCACCCTTTTCCAACAGCTGTCTGGTGACACAAAGAGCAACTTCCAAGCAGGCAGGATGCATAATTGACTTGCATATTAAAAGACATGGGAGTAATTCCAGTTCTTTGGATGAAAAGAAAATTATACTGAGTTAGGATGATTAGGGTATGATGAACTCATCTACCCCATCGCCTGCGCTTTATCTTGGCTAAATTTCTAATAGAGCTGTTAAGTGGATGAGGGTTCTTACAAGCTGTAGCTGGAGTAAGACCCATCAATGCATTCACCTGACAAAGTAATTGGCTCAATGTTTATGGTACATGTACCACGTACAGCACTCGTGTTATATCGAGGTACATGTAGAGTCTTCTGTATGCACTTGGTGGCTACCAGAAAAATGTTGGTCTATCAGAAGCAGGAGCTTTACCTATTTCTAAAATTGGGCTCACTGTCTTCAGACTTCTGCAAGTTTATCATTTTAGGCTAAGGAGGAATCACTATGATCAACTAAACAAGGTTTTGCAAAGCAGAGGTTGCAAAGCCACAAGGTCAGCATGAAGGTGAAGGGCATCTTCTTTGAAAAGACATTCAATTTCGTTTAAAGACTTTGCACAGCTGAAAATATTTCACTCTAGACAAGTGGGAAAAATGCACACCTGGTTTCTGGTCAGAATTCGTTTAGCTGCATTTTCCAGCTGACGGATCTTCTTTCTTTTTTGTTTGTTTGCTGGTTTGTTTTTCTTCTAGTATATTTAGCTTTCCATCTAGTCCATAAACCTGTTCTGTCTAGTCTAGCTTGAGTTTCCAATTGCCTTGTGATTTGATTAAGTTGAGCTAATCCTCATCAGATGATTTGAAACAATCCGATCCAACTTCTTCAGATATCTCAGCAGTTACAAACTGATCTCTACCTACTTGCAACTGCCTAGGATCACTTCTGATAATTAAGATCATCTGTGATGCCTTTAGGGACCGATCCAAATTCTGCTAAACCAGCATAAAGGCTCCCCTTGATCTAATAGGCTTTGGACCAGCCTCCAATCTCTCCAAAACAGCAGGTCATATATCTGACTAAAGGTAAAATGTTTGGCTAAATGCCTACAAAATGCATTGTAATACAAGCTGGGGATAATCAGAAGACAAATTTTGTGTATGAGCAAAGTATTAGTGCCCTTAATGATAAAATGTTCATGCTTGACATAATTTTTGGATGAAGCCTGGAAACGGCAGGCTCAAGCTACTTTTCACATGGGAATACCTTGCAGGCAGTAAAAAGCAGATGGAAAAGATCAGCATAAAGGGAATAAAGTGCTCTTCATGCTACAAACCCCAGGAACTGTATATGTAAGCTATAGCCACTTTGTTATTACTGTTTGCACCTAAACAGGTATCCTCACAACACAGAAAAAACTTTTCCTACGAGGAGAGGCCATGCTGAATAACACATATTGAGTTGTCAGCTGAACCCATTTAGAGAACACCTCCAGGCAATCTTCAGATTGTCCCTCAGGAGATGCTCCATTGCCTTTCCTCCCTGAAAACCAGAACACCACCAAGAACAAGTGAGCAGTATGGTCCATTGTCCTGTGCGGAAGAACATAGCAAAGGCAACTTAGTACCCAGATGATATCTAAGGGAGATCATTTTCCCACCAACTTTGGCAAGATCAGAGGCTGGCACCTGGGCACACAGGGAGATTAATGGTTTTGGTCTCCCCAGAGCCTGCCCAGCTGTACCACACACCATGCAGACATGTGCCTGTTGATGCTGCAACGCAGGCTGCAACTTCTGAAGCTGCAAGATCAAAACTGCAAAGTAATTCAATCAAGAGAGCATCAAGGCAGAAGGAAGTTGGTGGTGGAATACAGAAAAGGTCTGTCTACACCACAGCACTCATTTTACATTTTTGGCAAGGCCCTTTGTATCAGCAGCAATGCCTACTCATTAAACTAATGGGCTGAAAAATAATTTTGTGAGATAGATGGGCTGAGAACAGCAGCGTATTTTTAAACCAAGATATAGGATGTTCATTCACAGAGGTTTTCCAGAGGGCTGTCTTGTCTGACCGCATGGAGCAAATGGGTCTGCCTCCCTGCTCCTAATGTGCACATCCCCTGCAGAGCTCATGTGGCTGTCACAAAATGCTCCAGCCTTCTCCTGCACCCCAGGAGAAGGCGACACAAACTGCGTTGTTGCTTCATCCACAGTGTCGCCTCGTAGGATGGGATGTTTTGACAGTAAAAGTGATTCTACACCAGCACAGACATCTTAAACTGACCTGCTCAGTGCAGTGCAAAACTGTAGTTTACACTTGGTGGCACTGCAGGTTTCTATCCTGTCTAACTTTATGGCACATTCCAGCAGTCCCAGCTAATTCAAGAACAAAATAATTCATTACAAATCTGAGCTTTTGCTACTGTTATTGCTTTTGATAGTGATGCCAGTTTGAAAATCTTTAGTCCAGTCTGTTAAGTGCCCACAGTCATACTCACTAAATTTCTTTTGCTCCTACAAGCTCCTTGTTTCTCTCATTTATTTACTATGCTCCCAGCTATAATCAAGCTTCCCATTGTGCAAAATCCAACAAAAAAAAACCCCAACCTTAGAGAAACCAAAGAAAGGCTATCTCTGTTCTACGAAGGAAAGGCAAGGTCCAAAAGGACGTGGTGACTCACCTTGAGTTGCTCCAGGGCTTGAGAGCAAAACTTCTCTGAACTCCTGCATCCTTCATCTACAAAGCCCTTTCCCTTGGACCAGTCCTGAAGTGATCTCATCTCCCAGGAATGCAAGATCCTTCTTAATAGTACAGTATGGATAAGTCACCAGGAACATGCTGCTTGGGAGAACAAGGAGACCAGGAAGGTCTCAGCAAAGTTGTAACTGCTTCGTGTTTCACACAAAACAAAAAACAACAAAACCCAAACAGGGGAAAAAAAAAAACCCACAACAAAAAACAAAACAAACCCAAGTCTGTTTTTTATCCTAGTGCTGCAGCTTTTTGTACAACACTGCAGGTTTTCAGCTCTGTGCTCTTTCTGATCATCCAGTCACCTCCACATGTTCCTGCAGGAACAGCCACATGGGACTGTGCACTAGCCCTTCACCTGCAGTGTCACACCCCTAGCTGCGACTTGTAATCATAGTGCACACAAGGAAAATATGGTAAAACATTTGAGGCATAACTAGTCTGTCTGGTATTTTTGCCATTCCAACTCCCATCTAGTGTTGCATAGGTGCCTGAATTCAATATCATAGATGCTTATTGCCTTCTTTTCATCTGTGTAGTATGCGGGATCAGTTGATGTTTGACTTCATTAGGTACATTTTTGATCCGTCTTTGAAGCCCACTAAGTAACCATCTCAGGTGGCTGTGACAGTGAGTATAGGAATTTAGACACACAAGACTGAAAAGTAGTTACTGGTTGCTCTGACTGTCATAGAAAAAAAATACAAAAGTGTGATTGCTTTCCAATTCTTTACATGCCCATAGCCCCTTGCCATAGTCAGGGAGACCTGGGTTTCGTCCATGTGGACACTGAACTGAAATGTGGAGCAATAGCTGAATTGCCTCAAGCAGCCACTTCCATCAAAGCAGAGATATTAGAACCTGCCAGGAGTGGAGAACTCGACTGCCCCTGGAGAAAGCACTCTTGCTTGTGTTTATCAGAGACAAAGTTTAATTCAACTAATGTAGCATCTCAGATCAAGTGATTTTGGGTAGCTTTGGGCCAAAGTGCTTTTATTTTTCACAGTGTGCAAGGAATCAGGACACTGAGACCTTCTGTGGTTTTATGAGTCAGATTTCTGAGTGCTGTGCCCACCCAGAGAAGGTGTGCTTTATATGCCAGTCTTCTGCGAAGTGAAACATCCTGCCAGTAAAAGTCTGGCAGATTACGCCATTGTTGGTGCGACCCATCCTCTCCATTTGTCTGGGAGTACAGAAGACTTGAGTGGAGCCTTCACCGTCCAGAGAAAATATGTGATTTTAAATCATCTCCTATACAAGGAGGCAGAGAAGAGATGCTGTTGGCTTAAGAAGGGAGTGCAAAAGATTAAGTATATCAGCAAAGTCAGATCTCAGGTTGACCTTATCAGTAATCAAACCCACTGCCTGCAGACTCTGATCTCCACTTTGCCTGCTGCTGCCGTATTTCACATGCAAAATCTAGGAAAACTCAGTCCTAAAGAAGACATGTAAGAACACTCAAACCTTAGGGAGGTGATAGCATATCACTGCAGAGTATGCCAAAGGCTAGTGAAGCCTGAAACAAGAGCAGATACCGTATGACTACTTGGGGACATAGAAGGAATGACACTACAGAAGTCCAACATGAAAAAAGTGTTTGTATTTCCTCCTCAATGAACACAGCAGTTATTATGTGCTCAAATCAACCAAAAGAGTCTATGGGATATGTCGCACTTGCAAAAGCAATGGAGATACATGTAGTATATATGAATGTGCCTTATACTGAAGGTTCCCTAGGAAGCACCCTCATTCCACAAAAGAAAAATCCCTTTTGTTTGAACTTCATGAAATATCAAGGAGGCTGAAGCAATGGGACATAAATTTCAAACACAACAGCAATTGTCATTGGTTCTGTTTGCTCAGAGGGACAGTCTCACACAGCACTGTCCAGAGGAACAGGCTATCTGCTGGTCAGTCATGGTGGGAAGGGCTAGGGCATGCCAATTTAACATGTGCTGAAAAGTATATTCTTCACACCAGTGGATCTTCTTGCGGTTCTTGTTTGCTGAAGATCTTCTGGATAGCAATACATTGGCCTTCAGTGGTTGTCCAGGAGCTTTTCCTCCATGACATCAAGTAAGTATTTTCTATTCCTAATTTCTGATTTCTGAATTCTAATTTCCTAAAACTTTATGGAGCTGTTGTGAGACAGGTAACGTGTGTGAGGAACTGACATGTTAGGACTGTGGGTCAAGAAAGCATCTTGCCTCAAGGGAGAGAAACATCCCTAGATTTTGAAGAGTCATTCCTGTGAATACACACAATAAAGCAAAGAGGTCAATAAAACACACATAACAAATATCCAGTAAATATTGGTGAACATCAGGTACTTTTGCAGAAATAGAAACCAATTCATAGGCAAGCAGAAGCCTAAATTCACAAGCCAAGATAAACCCAATACAGAAGTTGATCTGCCTTGATCACAATCCAAGGAAGACTTTTATCAGATGTGTTTAAACAAATTCTTTTTGCTATTTCTGATTTGTGTCAAGGGGAAAATATCTTCTACCCTTGAATGAAAAATCTTACATTTTCTTCTAAACCCACCAGTAAATCAAGAAAAGCCAGAGACCTCAGCTTGGCAGCCACTAGCCTTCATTGTCTTTGCTAAGCTGAAAGGAGGTCTAAGCTTTTTGCAGGGCTGTGCTTGTGCAAAGCAGCAGGACCAGTGCTGGACATGGCCATACAAAGCAAGGATGCTTTGAAGAAGCAGGCTGGCACTTAGCGAGGCCTCAGAGTGGGTGACATAAGCCTCTCTCCCTGTGAAGGATGCATGCGCATCATGGCACTGCATGCATCCCATTGCAATCATTGCCTGTGGTCCCACTGAGTCCAGCAGTGCAGCACCATCACCCACAAGCTAAGAACTAACCTTGCTCAGCAGCACATTTCAAAGTGTTTTGATATAAAATCAGTCCCACAGTAGACCGTGACGCTGTCAGACTGTGGCATGGAGCTGGCAAGGGCCAGACCAGTTGCAGAGCTAGCTCGATGCCAGAACAGTTCTCTCAACTCAAAGAGCCCGAAAGATCAGTCAAGACACAAAACCCAAACCCAAATCTCCTGCTATTTCTTCTCTTCCTCAGTGGAGACTCACTCAGTGGAGCACGGGAAAGGTGGAAGGGAAGCGAATCATTTTTGCAGATATAATGAATTTCACCAGGCAGCAGAGCTGGTGGCTGTATAGAGGTTTTCAGATATAATCACCTGAAATAATCACCAACAAAATGGAGGAGGGGAAAAGCAACAGCACAACCCTGCCTTGTATTAACACAAAGTCATCACCATGTCACAGCCATGAGCCCTGACCTCATGTAGGTGAGGGCCACATTCATCCCACCCTTTACCTTTGGAGGATGTGATCACCTACACTAATGCTCTATCCCTTAGGCAGGATTACATCTCTCCAAGATTACCCCAAATTCCTGTTTTCCCACCCCATGGCATGAAGCCCCAGCTAGGTACATTCAGACTGCAAAATGGCCTCCTGCAGAATGTGATTTTATAAAAGTCAGCCACCACACTCAAGCAAACTTTTGTTGCCTCTGTCTTAAGTTCACAGATATAAATAGGATCTTTCATAAGGTGATGCCTGCAGGAGAAGTTCTGGCACAAATAGTTTTTAACATTTCAAATGAGTGGGGCTTGCTGGGAAGGGAAGCCTGCTGCCTGCCTGGTTTGGCAAACTCTGCAAACCTGTTTGGGTTTAAATATACAGATACACAGCAAAATGAACTGTTAGCCTGGATGAGACCATTTCAGCTTATTTCATAAGTGACTTAGACAGATGTTTAAAGGATTTATGTAAGGTTGGCTGAAGTCAAACACAGGTGTAAGAGATGAAAGCGGAATGGGAAAAATGCACTGTGATGATAATTTTTCCATTTCTGTATTTTTTTTCCCCTGGCTGTTGATTCTAGTGCCCTTTCCATGCAATGTCTGTGCTGTGAGTCACTGAGAAGAAAAACCAAACCAAACCAAACCAAAAAATAAAACCCAACAAAAACTATTTTTATTTACTACCAATAAGAAATGAGGTTTTACACAAAGCTGCGCTGTAGCTGTGCTCTCTTCCCCTGTTTCAGCTATCCAGTTTATTTTTGTTCTACTTCAGCTGCGTCTTGCTCACAAGATGTGCTGAGCAGACATTGCCACTCTGAGGAAGGGGAAAAAATGAAAGATGTAGAAATTCACTGCAGTCTGCTCATTATTTGCCTTTCCCAGCATGTAGTACATGAGTTTCATGCATGCCTGCACCATCCTAGTTTCTGGATATCTCCAGTGGTTATAGTGTATGCCTTCCCATCTTGTCATGTGGTTCTGGTGCTCAGCTCAAGGTAGGTCAGCAGAGAGCAGTCATGTTGTGGTCCTTCAGGAGCCTGCACACATCATTTGCAACCTTCCCCAGGACACTGCACATGAATTTTGTCTGCGGAGAAAAAGTATCACCTCACACCAGGTCCTCTATCCCAACCCCAAACACTTGATACCCACAACCAGGAAGCTTGGGTGCAGACGGTTAGAGAGGAAAAAGCCTTTTGGAGCCCTGAAGTAGGTGCCCTGGAGCATCCTCTATATGGTGGCGTGCATCCTCTGTGCTGCTGGAGCCTGTTCAAGCAGCAGTTGTAAGGTAAACACAGCCCAGCCCACTGCTTTTCCAAACAATGTGCCATATCTCATCCCAGTCTGCTAATGGGTTCTCTGTTGACTTTAAAGTTGCCTCAGGATTAGGCCTTAAAATAGCACCCACAAATACCCTGTAGGCATCTGTGATCCCATCCAAAAAACAATTACTCCTTCCCGGCTTTCTGGGTGCATGAGTCAGTGCTCCTTGGCATGCTTCGGATACATCTTAGGCACAGTTCAGGTTTGTAGCCCTGAAGTGGTGATGGATATTTCTAGCAGATACTTCAGCATCTCATCTGTCAAGCTAAACCCAGAAGGCAAAGGCAAGCCCCTGGGATGCATCCTTCCCCGGGTGAGCCACTGAAACGTGTTAGTTGGGAGCACTGAGAAGGTGTCTGGATGGCCAAAGGACAGTGTATGCCTTGTCGCAACCCCTGTTCATGTATCTTCCCTTTGCACTTTGCACTTCACATTTTGCATTTGCACCTTTACAGAAAAATCCTTTCTGTGTTGGTGCAAAGCACAAGGAGGGGGATGGAGAGGACATGGGTCCTGAAAATGCTTGCAGAAGTGAGGGGAAGAAAACATAGCTTGTGGGCAACTCCCCAGCAATCGCTCCCCCTTGTTAATTGCACAGTTGTAACCTGCCGAAAACCTGCAGGTAGGAGCAGAGCATTCCCATCCACCGCAACTGTCAGGGAGGGACACCAGGCACCGGCCGAGGCTTGAGCAGCCGGTGTAATGTCAGTGGTGGAGGCAGTGGCAGAGCCAGGAGCTGAGCTCACATCTCCCGGTTCCCCAGCCAGTCCCCGGCCCACAGGGCCATTTTTTCCTCTCCGTTCTGCCTCATTAGCGCTAGTAAGCACTTCTGTCATCAGGGACACGCACACTCTGGTGGGGAGTGTAACATAAATGCCTATTAATAAATGATATAATACTTTCCAGTTTTCAAGGCTCTCTGTGGCATCCGCTCAGCAGCCCTGGCTGAGTCAGGCTCTTTTATTTACACCCTCAGCCCTGCCAAACCTGTTGTTTGCCATCGCCTGGGCTTGCCCAGAGACATACCCAGCTGCTGAAGGAGTGCCTCGAGCTGGCCATACATGCAGCCCCAGATGGGGAGCAGGGAGCCAGAGTTGCCGGTGGTGTGGCAGGCATGGAAAAAGGAGGAGCTGGCGGGGAAGGGGCCCTGGTCTGTGCTGTTCAGCATTGGATGGGAGAAGAGGGGCAGCTTTATAACAAGTGTTTTGTATTAGCCCTGAAAGCCTCCAGCCCCGACCTGGGGATCCATCTGCAAGCACAGAGCAGGGGCGGGCACTCGCCTGGCGCGTCCCAGAGTTATTGCTTCATTCTCCTCACAACAATGTCGCACAACGGGATGTGTTTTATGGGGACATTAATCCACACAGCAATGGCCTTAATGCATCTCACCACCCGAGGTGTGTATTAGCTGCCTCTATAACATATACCCCAGTGGGTTTTATTGCTATTGCAGCATAAATCCTAGGGTTTAGAGCCTTTTAAAACTCTTCTGTTAAGCTCTACCCTTCCGGGTCCCAATCCAGAGGATGGTGGAAAAAAACCAAACCCCTTCACCCTTACCCATCTCAGTTGATGCAAGAGTTAGCTGATGCTTCAGAGACATCAGAGCTATTCTCCTGTATTTTCCATAGGAAAGTAATGTTAACAAAGGGATTCAGGATGTTCTTCCTTCTTTTTTATTCATGCTACACCTATTCACATACTCAGTGTGTTTATGTTGTCTGCCAGGACACCCAGCATCACATCTAAGATGTGCCACAATATCAGAGTTGCTGTCACCTTTTTTGGAAAAAGAAACCAAACAAAACCATAAAATGAACAAAGCAAATGTTCAGGCTGTTGAAACAGTGATGAAAATCATCAGGAGCTCTCACCCGGCCTGTGTGCCATCTGTCTGGCATCTGTGGCACCACCGTGCCCCAGAGACACTCTGCTGTAACACAGGGTTCCAAGCCACAACTCTACTTTTTAGCTGCAAAAGTCCACCTGAGAACTGCCTCCCCAGACTGTTTCTAATCCTCTTGTTTTTCACCAAACTCCCACCCATCCACTGCGTGAGGACCAGGTAGACCCCAGTGTTTGCCACCAAAGGGTTCTTGGGTTTTTTTCCCCCACACCCAGTCGTCTCCCTTCAAGAAGGTGACACACTGTGGCCATAAGAGACTGTGTTTCCACTCCCTCACACTCTTCCCATTTCTTTGCCTCACACACCGGGGTCTGTCCCCTCCTTGCTGAAGGAACAACCCAAAACATTCCTCACGCAGGAGACCTCCCTGCTGAAAAGTAATTTCCTTGGCAAGGACCAAATTGCATTAACTCATTAAGCCTGCGCATCTTGACCCAGCTGCCGCTCTTGAAAAGGTCCCCACTTAGCATTTGACAGGAATGTCAGCAATTCAGATGCTTAATGAAACTAGGGAAAGGCTTGTCACTCTAACCACGCTAATGGCTAAATGCTCTGACCCCCTGCACCACAGCCAATGCCACTGTGCAGGATGCTGTCCTCTCCCTACAGTGGAGGGCAATAGTGGCCGCAGCCACTGGCTAATTTGTAGATATGGATGAAAGACTTGTTATTAAGGTGGTTTTGGAGGATTTGACCAGTAGGACCGATTCTGCCCCAGCCATCCCAGATGAGCAGAACAGCCTTTTGGGATCATGCCTTAATACTAACACTAACAACAGTGGTAATGGAGATGATAACAATTTGCTTTGAGTCATCCATGACAAACACTGGCATTAATTCTTTGCAATTCCTTGTCACGCTGAAGGAAAGCTTTAAGAAACAAAATGGTTACCCATGAAACAAATCACCTGGCAACCTTGACAGCAGGGGCTTCTGCCTAGGACAGGAATTAACTCTTATCTCAGTATTTACCTTTAAGCTGGTGGCCACTTAGCTCAGAAAGGCCGACTAAGATCGTCAGAAATACATAAATTTTAGGATGAGCTGTTTTTCATGTTTATAAGAACAGCATGGCCCTGTATTAAATCTCTCTTGGGCAGTGCCCACAGGGGCATACGGTTTTCTTCCTAGGACTTTCCATCTTGGAAGGACTGGGGCTCAGTGACCATACATGGGGTCTCCAGTAGACTGGCTTTTGGGAGAGGTGGCTAGCAGCCCATCTGGGGGTTATGTTTTATACTACCAGCCCCAGTACTCATGACCACTGCTAAAGTGGTGGCAAGAGATCTCGAAGAAGGACATTTTGGAGTAGGAAAAAGAGGCAAGGCAAACTCGCCAGTTCCAGTACGCATGACTGATTAAGAGAGAATTTCCACTGGCATTTTACTTGTGACATCTCCTTCCTTAATACCTTTTCTCTGCATGAACACTTACTGGATTTGTAATAGTCAGTTCATAAGGAGCTTTCCTGAGGAAGGAAACTGGATTCAACCAAATAACATGACTTAGCTGTCCCTATCAGTTTTAAGTGATGTTGTTTGAGGAACCCTCACACAGAGAGAATGTGAAACACATCTGATGTCTGAAAGCTATCATTAGTTTCCTCCAGATGCCAGTAATCCTGTGTCTGTATTTAACTCTTATTTAACAGTACTCCTGCAGAGATGAGTAGCGCAGATTTTTTCCCGTCTATTCTTGAATTAGGTGTAATTGCCAACATCATGGAGAGCTGTCCCACCAGCTTATGAGTACACGCTACAGAGAGAACCTCAGTACAATAGTATTCAAGGAATGAGAACATTTCTCCCACTGCTGCCCCTTGGGATACAGAGGAGTCACCATACAAAATACAATTCTTTTCTGGCTGGAAAAAAAATCCCGAGCAACTGCAAGACAATAGACGGGCCTCATTGTCTCTCCTTGCTTTCAAGAGACATGTGTGGTAGATATGTGAGGCTTTTCTTGCTGCACACTGAACTGGCAGTGTCAGAGAGAGCTGATTTCTCCTCTGCTCTGTGACCAAAGATGGTTTTGGAAGCTGAAATCTCACTTCAGCCATGAACAATCAAAATTGTGTGAAGGCCAGCTTGCTCTACCACTGGGTTAATGTATGCTTATCTGTTCTGGCTATCAGTGACATAGTTTCTCTATCTGTCATGGCAAACTCACTGAGAAAGCAGGAAGGAAATGAAGCTGCAGCTGACCGATGAAGTACTTTGCATGATTCTGCTTCCCACTGCTTCAGTCTTGGTCACTGACCTTGCACAACAACTGGGAAGATGAAACTGTCCTGGCATTCAGATACAGTCTTACATGAGCAATTTCAGCTGGATGCATACTTGGAACCTACTCTCAAATGGCCACACCATGCATGTTGCCCTTCAGTATTTTGCCAAGATTTCCTAATACAGGCCAGAAAACCTGCAGAGAAAAATAGCTCCAAAGAGCCTTTTCTTCCTCAGAAAGTGTTGTCTCTGGTTTCAGATGTCAAAAACACCTCCAAGAAGCAGGATAAAATGAGGAGAGAGTTACTTCCAAAGTCTGGACAAAAAGACCCCTGTAAATCCTGAGGAACAAAGCAAGCCTTTGCAGTATATGTAACGGGGAGCAGACTTGTAGAAGGATACCACCAGCACCAGCGGTGTAGGACTGAAAGTTGGACTTATCTTTGCAGAAACATCTTCCAGTGAGGAGGACATCACAGTTCTACTAGTCACCTTGGTCAAATCCTTCTCCAGGCCTTGAACAGTGGAAAAAATAAAGACTAATCTGAATTAAGGAAATTTCTAACCTTCTGCTGCAGGGGAAAGGTTCCATCTTTACCCTTACACAGCAAATGGCATCACACCAGTGAACCCGTCTATTCACCCCACTAGTAAGTGGAGGAAGGAAGGTCACACAAAAGGCATGTTACTAGTGAGCATACTCAGGTTTGCTAGTGGTGGTGTGTAATGAGTACCTAAACTAAGCAGATCATACATCTTAGCAAGAGAGGGAAAGCAGGTGGTTAAGTACAGAGATGTAAAGACGTGTTTGCTGTTGTGAAAGGCAAACCTGCTAGCAGATCCCAAGACTTTCAGGGTATTCCAAGGTCATCCCAAAATGTCATCAAAGACCTTTGGTGAAGATGTACCAAGAAGGGTAGAATCTCCTTTGCTCCACTATTGGCAGGTCTTTAACTCTTGCCTAAGCCTGGCTTGGTATCAGGGCGTTGAGCCAGGGGACATTTTGCTTCAGGGCTGGTTGTGACTGGAGCCCTAGTTCAAGCCATTCCAGTTGGAGTTCAGCATTATTTAAAGCCCAGGTTTGGCTGGGCTGTGGTTCAATAAAAAAGTTACTGCTCCAAGGGGTTGTGCCTCCTGCGGGACGTGGCTGCTCACACGGTGCATGGGATTGCATGAGATGTAGGAGTGGATTTTTTGGGGCATTTGTCTGTGAAGGAAGGACTGTGTAGTTTTTGTTTAGTCTAGTTATAAATGTCGTATGTTATATATCCTTCACCATTTCCTCATAAGACCACTTCGCTAATGGATATCTGCACCAGGAAACTTCTGTGGCTAGACAGCCAAAATTTTACCTTCTTCACTTTCAGCCCTTCCTTATAACTGTGTAATTCCTCAGGATTTATGTCATTCCAATATTTGTTTCATTCTCCCCCAGTTGCTGCTAGCCAAGCCAGTGATATTTCATTTATTTTAATCTTTCTTCCAGAACTTCCATTTTTCCAAGCTGAATCTTGGTGCCTTCTTTTTTTTTATTTTTTTCCCTGGTGTTCATCTCATTTGCCAAGGAAAGGTTAAGGCAATATTGCATATTACACATCCAAAGTGAAAATTATTTTATTAGGGTAGCCCACAGGGCTAACAGAACTTGTCTTAACCGGAGCTGATCGTCTGCCTTGCCTTTTAACTTTTATAATAGTGTCAATGAAAGAAACCAAAGTCATGAACATGTTGGGTCCATCTAGTTCCTGAAAAAAAAAGAAAAGAGAAAAAAATAGAGGCATTTGAGTTTTTTGGTATAGCTGAAACTACTCATATATAAGCACAAGCAGTGTCATGTAACAGAAATTACTATTTTGTGTGGAATAACTAGAAGCTATTTTTTTCAGGAACACTTAGATCAGTTACATGTATTCTCTAGTCATTACCATTTATAATTTAGTGTATAAGGAATTTAAACCTTGAGCTGTATTGCCCTGTGCGGAGAGGAACACTTGGCTGAATAAATCTGAGAAACTGTTACGTCAGACCCACAGCAGTCAATTACTAAATATTGAGGGAAATAGCTTTGTATAGCAGTTGATACATCCTGTTATAATTATTTTAACATTAAAGGGAGAAAAATCAGTTTGGATAGGTGTGCAGCCACATTAATAAATTGAGTTTGGGTGCTTCTTACTCCATTTGCATTAGGCTTTTCTCAGGGGATAAGATTTCTCTTTGAGTTTTGCTGAAATATTGGCCAACAGACCTATGCTTCCAAAATATTTGACTGGTGAAAGAGAAGGTAAAAGTCAAGTGATGGTTGTGCTCTTCAGTTTGCATTTTAAAAAGGTGCCAACTTACAGAATTTGAAGAAATAAAGAGTTTGCTAACCTCTTCATAAAACTATGATTTTCTTCGTTTGGTTAATTTTGCTTTCTGGCAACTGTGTCTTCTGTAATACGTATTTTTTTCTGTAAAAAAATATTCCAACCCAATTTTGACAATGTAGGGGAAAAAAACAAAAAATATAAAAACGTGCAATGTAGGTCTCTTTCAAGCCACAAAAAATGTTTTCTAACTCTTCTTAAAAATACATTTAACTTTTTCTGGGAAACTCTACAGTCTGCTTTTTTATTAGGAAGAGACATCAGTCAGGAAAGCTCATGTCATGTTTTTGAGAAATTGGCTGAACTTACCGTGTAGACACTCCTCAGAAAAAGGTACTGACAAAAAGCGCATCAGTTACCTTTACATCTTGATAACATTAAATAAATGCATTTATCTTTTCTTCTGTATATAAGATGTTGTAACTTTGGGTCTCATACTTGGGTATAGTGTAACTACACCAAGATGAATATACTAATTATGGGGGAAGACCTAATATTTCCACAACTTGCAAAGGAGATGAGTTGCCAGATAGTTTCTTGGTTTCTAGTGTCCCGGTGCAGCACAGATGGGGTTAAGCTGTGATAAGGGACCTCAGAATTTCCTCTGCTGGTGCTTGGGTGGGAGATGCATGCACACCTCCTGAGCACTGCTTTCTGTGTCTGCCCAAAGCCGTGTGTGTGATTTTCCATCTCTTTCACCCTTGGGAATGGAGCCATTTATCCTTTTGCTGCAGAAGGTTCCACAGTTCCCTCCTGATGAAGTAGCCCTATGCACACCCCCTACCCAGACCTTGCAAATTTCACTTGTTCCTTTATCCCAGACCACACTTTACCCCATCATCCTTCTCAGCAACCCAGCAGCCTCCTTCCTTCCCCACAGCTCCGTTCTCTTTCATCTCCCATTTCTCCTCCCTAACTCATGGGCTACCTTTGATTTTCAAATGCTCGTATTCCAGTCCCTCCTTCTCTGGTGGAAACTTTAACAAATGCACCAACATCTGCTATAGTTAGTCATCACACTTAATGTACAGGATATTCCAGCTGGCTTCACTCTCCTTTTATTATGTATTGGAAAGAGGTTTCATCTGTGCTCCTCTGGCTTGGCCAGACACACACCCAGCTTCTCCTCCACCTGGTGCGGATGCAGCTGGGGTACAACGGGGTACCCCTTGGCCATCTGCCCATGGCATCCCCTAATCCAGCACCATGCCGCACCCCACCACACCCCAGCTGCTCTTGTGTTTGCCCATACAGCCAATGTGGGACATGCTTGGGCTGTAAGGTCCTTCTCTGAGGAGATGCAATGTCCCATGAAGGCAGCCTGAGTTTGAGCAGCTGGTAGATAGAGAGACACCCATTGCTCAAGAATCTTCAGATGGCTGGAGGGATGATCCCTTGCCCTTGCTACCTACAGTCTAGCTGCAAATCGCCAGCCTGCGTGGCAAGACCTCCTGGCTTGTGGTTCAGTATACAAGTCTGTGGTGCCTGCAGGGTTTCCAGGCAAATCACCAAAAGTTCATGTTAGCAGGAAATCAGCTCCTTTCCAAATCTGAGGGCAGAGCAACCACTCTCCATCCCTGACCCCAGGGAAGGTGTTCAACTCCTTGGCAAATGAAGGGAACTGAAACGATAGAAACTCCAGCCCAAATCCTTCATCTCATGGAAGGCACAAGCCAGAATGACCTCAGACACCATTACATGGGCTTCCTCCACAACAAACTGAAAATGCAAAGGCAGCACAACTACATCATTTGGAGCTGGGGTTGTCTGGAGCATCAGCCAAGTGACGGAAGTTGGAAGAAGAGGGCAAAACACTGGACATGGTCCAGGGGGGAAGGAGAGCTATTTGTGAAAAATCCGGTGTTTGGGTGCAAAAATATATGCTACTATTTTTCTTACAGCAAGTGTTCATCAGTTTTCCCACAGCACCACGATCATCAGCTGTTTGGGTGAATGTTAAGCATTAACAGTCACTGAATGGTGCCAGAGAGGGTGACTTTTGTTCAGAATGATAGGCTACAAAGTGAAGTTGTCACAAGATTATTGCAGAAAGCAAAAGTTAAAACATGAAAAGGGGCCGAGGATTTAAAGACTTCAAGGTGCACATATTGACGTGGTGGCCTGCTGGAGAGCAAGCAACTGCAGAACATTCGAATGATGTTAGTCACATCAGGTGTGTGGTGAAGAAAAACACAACAGAAACACACTGAGGCCATGAATATCCCGAAACAGGTCTTGCAGCTGACTTCACACATGATCTGTGTCCTCTGGAGTTTCCATTTAATTCCCTTTGCAAGACAAGTGGTTTATTTGCTTTCCTAGATAAATATGGACACACGTCATGCACTTGTTCCCCCAACAACACTTTACAAAGGAGCATTTTTCTCAAGTGTTTGATCGTCTTCAGAAAAGAAATAGCAGATGGTTAACACAGTTGTAGGTTTTCTTTAATTGTAGATGAAACTCCCGGGTCAGGAGGATTTCCAGCTGCTAATGTATTTTCCTTGTTTTGGTGTGAAATCAGTAAACGTAGAAACTGTGCTTCTAAACTCTGAGAGGTTTATGTGTCTCAGTTTGGGGTCTTTTGGCAAATGTTATTCTGGGTAAATAAAAGCTGACCTAGGACAGCTGTGCAATTTTCAGTAGTTCTGATGGCAAATATGTAAATCCCTGCTAAAAATCTTTTATCAGTTATATTTCTTTTCATTGCCCAAGAATTTTCCATCTCCTTCAGAGACCAGCAGCTTTCATGTTAAAAACCAAAGATGAGGGTGACCTAAAACCAATGTGGTTAGTCACCAGATGTAATGAAACCTGTTGCAAAATGAGCAGACAAGATTTGCTGTGGGGTCTGTGGGAAGACTGGGTTTGTGTCCTGTATCTGTGCTGGGCTTTGGGGTGCAATGGAAGGGTGTGCAGGTGGGGCTTGTTGGCTGAGCTCAGGGTGAGCTCTGCAAAACGAACCTGGAGGAAAGTTGATTTCACTATTTCAGAAGATTGGGACCGTGGGATAATACAATGGTGGAGCTTCTCTATGTGACCGATGAGAAAGAAATCCAAGTGGAATCCATTTAAGGTTAAGTTTGGTACTTTCAATTTGAAATATTGACAATAAGTGGAGGAGTCATTCACTTTAAAGAGAGTGACATCATCACAAATGGAGCTATCGATGCGCTGCATAAATTTCCTGAAGTTACTGCAGGTGACAGAAAATGTCTTCTAGGAAATGGAAGATGTTCAAGGAAGCCATAAATAACTCCTGCACTGCTACAACCACAAAGTTTGAAGCAACAAAGTATAAAAGAATCTAGATAAATTTGTTGGGAAATGTCCGATTTACCTATGAAGATCACTAGATACTCTTTCAGAAAAGTAGATTTTGAAAGTATTTGAAACACAGTGTCAGAGCAGATCTTCCATTTCTGGAATTCTATTTCTGAATCTGGAAAGTCATAAAGTGAGATATATTTCCATGTTGCTAAACAAATATGGGAAAATAAAGAGAACTTCACCAGAGGAAAGATTCATCCTTTACTGAACTAATCTGCTATTTTGAGCATTATCTGACACTTTAATTTGGTAAACATGTGACAATCATCCTGTTTATTTTGGAAAATTCAGGAAATTATTAACTCAGGTGCACTAACAGTAGTGTCTCAGATATCTAGAAGTGCTTCACTTCAGGCAGGTACTGCTTTATTTTAATGCTAGTGTATGCAATCACATGCAAGGAGTTTTATTTTAGTTAATTGCATGCTTGAAAACAGGTTTCTGACTGAATGCTCTGTAGACAAACTGGATGTATTTTTAAAAAATAATCTTAATATGCTTAGTCTAAGTACAGCATCACAGTGGTATATGATAGAGCAAATCCCAAATATATGAAAATTTTCAATGGAGACTTTCTTAAAGAAATGTGAAATTGATAAAATTCATGATAAGAGTTGATGTGAACATGCCAAAACATATTGATTTTAGCCTTGCTCCTCTCTAAAAAGGACCATTAAATCTTATATATGAGGAAGCCATGTTTATTTAAAAATAAAAAAGGCTGCAATAATTCGCACAATATCATAAACTTCTTTTAGTAAGAAAACCCAGCGAGCCTGATACAGCAACAAACCCACACAGGTTCAGAGGAGCAGCAACTGAAATGGGTTCAGTCTTTTGCTGGTGAAAATCAGTGTAGCGCTACTGATCTGCATCAGCTTCTGCCTCCTTCCTGCACTGCCATTGTTTGAATGGACACACCATAATTTAAGCCAGCATGTTACTGTAATAAAAAAAAATACACAAATGACAGAATTTGACTCAAAACCCACCATCCTTCATGGTTTACATTTCCTACAGAGGGAGTTAACTGGTAAGATGTACATGTTTATTGGTTTCCTTCTTTGTGCTTTTACAAGTATTTTTCTCTTTGATGATCTAAACCATATGTTGAGGTACTTTGGAGGATTATTTTATCAGTTCCTCTGCAGTATGAGAGAAATACCAGGGCAGAGCCCATACATTTGCACACATACAAGCCACTAAATCATCCCTTGTTCCTGAGCAGCCGAGCTGCCATATTGATAAATAGTCCATGTCACATTAATTTAATTCTGAATCACTCTGAGACATCATTTCGTTACAAATATAAATTTTGTGGTGTAATGGAATGTGTTAAGCCTTTAACAAATGAACATTTAATGGCTGCTCATGAAAAAACATAAATAATCAGAAATGAAATTAGCGGGATTGGTAATGAGTGTACGAAGCAGCGTGGCACGGCCCCGCTCCCCCGGGGCAGGGGACAGGTGGGAGCAGCATCCGTGTTTTCTCCTTCTCTTTGATGGTTTCAACTGGGATACAGATGCCTGAGCTTGACATACAAAGTGTAAGTCCTTTTTTTATTTAACTGAAATTTAAAAAATAATCTATTGGACCATTTTTGGTAACAACATCGAAAAACACCTGCCCTTTCCTCAATTCCACTCTCTCTTTATTGTTATTATTTCCATGTCCCACGCTCAGAAAAATCTCATTTTCTCAGCACTGGCTCTTCACTAGCTTGTGCCTCTGCTGTGTGTCAACATTTACACAAGCCAGGAACAGCCAGGACACTTACTTTTTTCTCTTTTTTCACTGAAACACCTATATCTGTCTACTTTTGGTTTGGGTTTTGGTGTTTTCTTGGGGTTGTTTGTTTTTTCTTCTGGAACTCCAGCAGCCATTACCTGTTAGAGGCAGAAGCTTCCCAGGCAGCACTGGCCTTGCTGGAGTTACCCACACACCATTTTGGGGGGAAGCTGCAACCTCAGCACACAGGAATGGGGATCCGTTAGTCCCTGGGTCAACTCGAGGGCAAGATGTTAAGCACAAAAGTGTTGCATGATTAGTGGCAGTCACTGGAAAGAAGTTTTAGTATCTGTGACTATAGGCAGTTTGTGGACTTCAGCCAAAATGCTCTCTTTAAATATCAGAAAGTATCCCTAAAATTGCAAGCCTTTGGAGACCACGGCACTCTGCAAACTGCCAAGAAAAACAACATATAGCACATAAATCTGAAACAATCACTTATTCCAGCTATGAAGGGACCAAATGACAAAACACTTACCTAAATGCTTTTTATTTGCATTAACATTTTTGCAGAAATTATCTGAAAGCCTTGGTCACTTTGCCTTTACATATATGTATGCTAAGCATCTGTGCATGGCTCCTGCGTGGAAATTCCTGTCTCTGGGGTGGTGGGGTTAATCAGACTCATCACTCATGGGACATTAAAAAGGGGACATAAAAGAGGACATTAAACCACACTGAGTGCCCTTCTCCCAGCTACTTCTAGGCCCTTTGCACCAGGACTGGTAATTTGCGTGTGGCTAAAGCATTTCTCCAGCCTTAGCCTGAACATCTGAATGCAGAGGGGACCCTCCTGGGGTTTAATCTAAAATGGTTAAAATTCATGTCTGTGTTTTAATTGGAAATCACCCGGGTTCTGCTTCCATCTTCCATGTGTATGATACCATCCTCCTCTACATCGACATGAAAGGTGGTCCTGGTAAATACCCCCAGCTCCTGCTCTCTGTTTTCCTTACCTGAGGCATGGGATGGTGATATGTTCTTAATATCCACTGTAAATCAGTGAATGTCTCTCCCTAGGATTTGCTCACGATTTGAAAATCTGACTTAAAACAATTGCCTTTCCCCTAGGGCACCATATGCAACTTCAATATATTAGTGGCGAAGGAAAATATGCTGTGCTTGGCGTTTACAATTCCCACTCTAATTTACCAGACAGGTGTTTTTGAGGAACAGCTCATCTGGCAAGAAAAAGGAGGGTCACTGGGGTGGGGCTTTCTTTTCTCCCTCTTATTTTCATTAAGGGGGCAGACTTGCTAACAGGTGGTAGAAGGTAGAAGGGGGGAACATTGTCCCCCCATATTAACGGCGGGAGGGAATAAGCTCAGGAGAAGATAGCCATGCTTGCTCAGAAAGGGTCTAGCCAAATTCCTGATTTTGTATGAAACAGCTCCCTGATCATCAAAGTTGACTGATGAACTGGACAGCTGTCCTGGGTTCAGCTACAGCAGTCATTTTTTCTCCTTCTTAGTAGCTGGTGCAGTGCTGTGTTTTTGACTTTCAGTCTGGGAACAATGCTGATAACACCGATGTTTTTAGTTGTTGCTCAGTAATGTTTACTCTGACCAAGGACTTTCTCAGTCTCATGCTTTGCCAGAGAGGAGGGGAAGCCAGGAGGAAGCAGAGACAGGACACCTGACCCAAACTGGCCAAAGGGGTATTCCATACCACAGCATGTCATGCCCAGTATAGAAACTGGGGGGAGTTACCCGGAAGGCCCAGATCGCTGCTCGGGTCGGGCTGGGTATCGGTCGGCGGGTGGTGAGCGGTTGTGTCCTTTTCCCTTGTTATTCCTCTTATCATTATTATTGGTAGCAGTAGTGGTTTGTATTATACCTTAGTTACTGGAGAGCTGTTATCTCAACTCGTGGGAGTTACATTCCTTCGATTCTCCTCCCCATCCCTCCGGGAGCGGGGGGAGGAAGGAAAAGGGGGGGAGTGAGCGAGCAGCTGCATGGTTCCAAGTTGCCGGCTGGGCTTAAACCACGACAACAGCCCTGACTCCGGAGGGCACCAAGGATCTTGCCCTTCCCCTGAAAAATAGCTTTTTTCTGAGAGTTTCTTTAGGATGATTGCCAACTTTACTGGTCCTGAAGCTGTGACTTGCACTCCTGCCAGCCAGCCAGCAGTTTCTTCCTTAGAGAGACAAAAAAAAAAGCAAAAAAAAAAAAGCAAAGAAGAAAAAAAAATTAAGCTATACTAAATTAATCCTGTTCTAAGAGCTAAATATGGTCAGGACATCTGTGACCTCCCCCGACTTCACCCTGGCTGAGCGGGGACAATAGCTGCCATGTGCCACCCTTTGTTGTTGAGCCTGGAAAAGATTTCTAATCCCAGAATAACGCAGGCATGCACCCATGCACGTAGGCACACACACTCACACGAGTGCTGCTAAACTTGCATTTCCCATCCAAAGGGAAGAGTTGGCAGTAGTGCTGCCCTTGCAGCGTTGGAGGGATGAAAGAGCCCCCCCTTTGCTTCATAAAATCCCTGTGTACACAAGGGTTTTTCTTTCGTCTACAGATGTCCATTTCTAGTGTTACAAGGTGCAAATTCCGAGGTTCGGCAGACGCTGGAAGCTGTGTTCTCGTGTTGAAATGCCGGTATGTGGTCCGCGTGTCTCTGATCTCCAGAGTTTCCTAGCATGACATCTTTCATCATCATCATCAAGTTGGAGAACATAGATACATGTGGCCACCAGATTCCCTTCCAGTGTGAAGAAGGGCTGCATCCTTTAACTCCCCTCTTTCCCCTGTTCGGGCAATGCTTTAAAGTCACTCTTGCCCAGCTTTGCGGGATACCGGCCCTCTTGGTGCCGAGCCAAGGAAGCCTGTAAATAAGGGCACATGCCTAAAGGAGACGGCTGGGGCCATCGTTCCAGCCAGCAATGCTCTAACCTTTCCCTGCCACTCTTTGAAGGGGACGGGTGAGGGTCACCCTGCAAGCCCCTGCTGCTCATCTTATCTTGCCCAGTGTCAGGAAATGGTGGCCTTTTTCTTTATTTTTTTGGAAGGAAGTGGTTAACTCTTCCTTCACCGCCCCACGATGGGATTCATTTGCAAATGCACTCTTCAATCAAGAGCAAGCGAGACCACAAGGATGGCTTGTGTGGGAGGGAAATGGAGCTCAGTGGGAAGCCAGTGGAGAACGGACACAACTGCCCACAGCAGAGGACCCCCTGCCCTTGGTGCTCCCTACTAAAGTCATCTCAGCCACCCCACCATTCCTGGTCCCACAGGTGCAGGGTTGCCTGTGTGGGAGATCTCCCTCAAGGGCTATCACTTGCATTCGGTGGATGTTTCTGATTCACATCAAAGTGGAAGCTGCAGTAAGTGTGTGTCAAGTCAGCTTTGGCAAGCCTCATGGCCCTCCCTTTTCTTTTTTTATCTTTTTTTCCCTTCCTTTTTCTTGTTGCCGTTCAGCCCTGCAGAATGTAATTAGAAAATGAGCCATTTATAAAACAAATGTTTCTGGGAGAAACTCCCCTAAACACCCAAGTCATAAAACTATTGAACACAGCGTCTGAGAGCATTAAGGATTCAAAATTTCTTGGTGCTCACCCCTATCCATTATTCTGTCACTGCTTCAACTGGTCGGTAATGTTTTACTGGCAGCACCCCATTCCCCTATAAAAGAAGTTGGCCATGTGGTTGTTCTGCTAACAAACCAACATGCCACTCTCTTGGTGTCCTCCTCCATCTGCTAAAACCATGGTGGGGACGTAGTGGTCCTGGGTCTGCCTGGCTTATCTCTCACTCCCCATCCCAGCACATATGAGGGGTGACAGCTGCCCACCCCATGTACTGGTGGCATTTGCAGGGCTGAGTAAAGCAGTGTGGTTTCCAGAGCTGGGATGTCCCCTCCTTCTAGAAACACTCATAGTTTTTGCTCAAGGTAAACAGTTTGGGCTGGAACATCCCGTATTTCACCCACCACTGGGATTGGTTTTGCCCAACAAGTCAGTTCCCACTGGAGCACCATATAACTAGCCAGACTTTCCAACACACTCTACGACGTGCTTTGAGATCACTGCCAGCTCCCTCTCTGGTCTTCTGGCGCAGTTCAAGAGGCAGATATTAATCTTAACAGCTATATGCTGGCCGGGCCCTGGTTGCCTAAGAGATTCTCCCTGAATTTATTTATTTGGATTTATACAAAAGAGCATAAAAAGGAACACTCCTCCCAGACTCCAGGCTCACCAGCCATAAATTACGAAAACAACTACAATGAAGCCACCCACAGTACCTCCCACCCCCAACATGACTGTTTTCCTCCAACACCCAGCTCTGCAGCAGCAACATCCAGCTTCTCTGCATGCCTCAGCGTTCCCGCCTGGAGACATCGACTGCAGGTGGCCTGAAGATCAGTGCTTTGAGAGGCCCTATCCTTGCTCCTTCCTCAGGGCTGCTGGGGTAGCACTTATGCAAGAAGTGGAAGAAGCAGTAGATGTGATTCCCAGCAAATAGGATGATGCCCTGACACTTTTAAAGTCCACGTGGACAAAGCTAGAGAAGATCAGCTTGTGAATCCACATGGGACAGGGGTGGCCAGGGAGACCTCTAGAGGTCCTGCAAGCCCTACAGGTCTCCTTATCCACCTAATTTGTCCTGACACATAGATAAATAACTTGTTCTCAAAAGCCTCCAATGATGGAGTTTCCACCACCTCCCACACAAGGAATCCCAGTTCTCGCCCTTGGAAAATGTTTCCTAAAGTCTGGCCTCAGGCACTCTTGCCCTTAGCCTAATCATTTTATATACTAGCCCCAGCAGACATGGACGACTGCTTCCTATCTCCTATCCAGTAGGGAAATTCAAAATACTTGAAGGCTGTTATCATGTTTTCCCTCAGTTTTCCCCTCTCTAGACTAAACAACCCCAATTTTCTCAGTGTCTCCTTTCAGGTCATGTTTTCTAGAGCTCTGTTCCTCTTTGTTCTTCTCCTCTGGACCCACTCCAAGGAGTCCAAATCTTTTCTCAAGTGTAGTGCCAAAAGCTGGATTCAATATCCAGCCGAGGTCTTCCTGGGGCTGTGCAGAGCAGATGGATAACTTTGCATGTCTTCTGCATAGCACTGCAAGTCTGATGTCTGTTTTGCTCACAAAAGGCAGAGTACCACTGACTCCTCTTCAGCCTGTGATACACTCTTGCCCTCCTGAAATGCTCCAGAGCTCCAGACAAGGTCTCTTCTTATCAGCAGTGCCCTCTCTGGTTGAAGGTTATTTGGATTTGCTTTACAGCTCTTCTTGCTGCTCATGCTGAGTTCTGGCACTTTTAGCAATGTAGAAGCAATCCCTTGAGGTTTTGAGTGCCTCAGGGCCATGTTCTTGCCAAGAGAAGGATGACAGCCTATAGCTCTTTAAACATATTGTCATGAATTCACACTCAGGTTCTCACTTGTTTCAGAGCCTGAAAGGTTCTGTACCAAAAATGTAGGATATCTCCCAGGGCTTGTTTCCTTCCCTGGTGCAGCTGAACCCTAATCCCACAGAGATGCTATGGATGATATGCCGACTTGATTTTTGAGGTTGTGCTCATCCAGACCAAGTCTTCCATACCATGCCACACATCTTAAGAGATACCTTCTGACCTGGGATATGAAGACCCCTTGGATGCTGCCTTGTTCTTCCTTGCAGACCTGTCCTTTCCTTAGACAGCAGTGAATGGTAGAAGAATAGAGAAAGAGTAAGTGATGGCATGGCCAACTGGTTGGTGGGCACCCTGATGTCCAGGGCCAGATGTCCAGGCAAGTTCCCAGGACATGGCTGAGCTGGAACGAGGAGACAAGATGGGGTTCATGCACTCACTGTGCCAGATTGAACTGAAGGTGTGCAGGTGACCACATAAAAACAAAATGAAAATTATACAATAAAAACAAGTGTTGTAGGTTCACAGGGTAACTCAGGCTGGAAGGAGCATCAGAAGATCCCTAATCCAATCTCGGAGCTCAGACCAGGTTTCTCAGAGCTTTATCCAGTTGGTCTCGAAAACTTCCGAAGATGGAGACTGCAGAGCCTCTTTGGGTAGTCTGATTCAATGGTTGACTGTCCTCATAATGAAAAAGCTTTTTCTATATATCTAGAAATTATACTCGTGGATCACACTCAGTATATTGTCTGAGTGCATTTGTCATAGTCCTAAAACCTAGACACAGACCTAAACCAATCAGTCCTAAGACCTTAGTTACAGTTTTGCTGACCCTTCCGCTGCCCCTTTTATCCAGAGCATAGTCACAAAGTAGGATTTAGTGACAGATAGGGATACACGCAGAATAATAGAATCACGGAAGCTCATCCAGTTCCAACCCCCCCTGCCACAGGCAGGGACACCTTCCACTAGGCCAGGTTGCTCCAAGCCCCATCCAACCTGGCCTTGAACACTGCCAGGGATGGGGCAGACACAGCTTCTCTGGGCAACCTGTGCCAGCACCTCAGCACCCTCACAGGGAAGAATTTCTTTCTAATACCTAATCTAAATCTCCCCTCTGTCAGTTTAAAACCATTCCCCCTTGTCCTATCCCTATCCTTGTCTAAAGTCCCTCTCCACCTTTCTTGCAGGCCCCTTTAGGCACTGGAAGGTCATTCTAACATCTCCCCAGAGCCTTCTCTTCTCCAGGCTGAACAAGCCCAGCTTTTTCAGCCTGTCTCCAGAGCAGAAGTGCTCCAGCCTTCTGAGCATCTTTGTGGCCTCCTCTGGACTTGCTTCAAGAGGTCCACGTCCTTCTTATATTGGGGGCCCCATACTGCAGTAAGATCCAAGTCATTGTGTTAGCAGGAGGATGAAGCAAAGAAAGAACACTGGAGGCAGCAGGTGAATCTCAACTAATGCATGGGGCTGCCCCCTGAAATGGAACCCCATGCATTCTGAGCTGAAGCCACCTCGTCGTAGGTGTTGGTGCACATTCTTGCACAATGGGGTCTGGT
Source organism: Nestor notabilis (assembly GCF_000696875.1). Taxonomy (NCBI): domain Eukaryota; kingdom Metazoa; phylum Chordata; class Aves; order Psittaciformes; family Psittacidae; genus Nestor; species Nestor notabilis. The sequence goes on from NW_009933440.1 coordinate 41,695, forward strand.
CATGGAGGTGTTCTTCAGATATTGATGCAATTTCAAGAAACATGAAGTCTCAAACAGACATTCAGGATGAAGTGGAGGCTGCAGGTGGAGTAACACCATTACAGAAATGCTGGACTCATCCCAAGCCCCAGGAGCTAGGGTCAGAAAAATCAGAAATTGAAACTGGAAAGAAATCCAAGCCATTCCAGGGTGTGTTCATTCAGGATATTCTTTCTCTAACTCTGCCCTACAGTCAAGAAATAATGACCCAGTTATAATTCAAACATGGTTATGTTTGTAGCCCTTGATTAGATTCAGCTAATTAGATTCAGCAAAGATTTTTCTTTCTCTTTTCTGTTTTCCTTTATGCTTATTAAAGTTACAGTGTCATTTTGGGTGTGCGAAGGCTGCCAAACAGTTAACAAACTAACCATAAAATTCTCAGAAAGATCATCTTACTCTGCCATGTGTTGTTCCCAGTGTGCCAGGGAGGTGTAGCAGGGGCAGAAGCAGCCTTCGGCTTGCTGAAAGCATTGGCCAGTCCCCCAGGGCTGTATCTGGGCTTAATGATGGACCTAGGGAAACAGCAGCTATGACAATGCAGGAGGGCTGGTGAACCACTTGGGGTTTTTTTTTCAGTAACACGCTGCTATGTGATGTTATGATCCATTTTTTGTACCAGAGTCCAAGGCTGGAAATTCCAGTCCCGCTGAATCCAGATGCAGAAACCACCTGACTCTGCCAGACCAAGGTTTCACCCTGGTGGAAATTAACAGACAAATGTTGTCCGTAAGATAGGAAGGAAAGTGGTACTGCCATAAGAAAGCCACTTAAGCAAGTGTGGCTGCACTCTGTATTCAAGAGAAAAGCAAAGTTCAGAAGGGAATAAACACACTTAAGTGTTTTTCCTTGACTGATCAAGTACATCTGGGAGTGCAATGTGCAGCTGTAGAAGAAAACCCAGTAAGTTGCTGCTGCACAAATAAAAAGCAACTGATGAAAAAAAAGAAAAAAAGATTAATGCAAAGCAATTTTCTTGGAGATTGGCAGGAAACTACAGACCAGAGCAGAGGAAGGATCCAGCCTAAGGTGTCTGGACCCATGACAGACTCTAACAAAGCCACAAATCTGATAGAAAACTGCACCAGCACAGAGCCTGAATGCTCACAAAAGTCAAGAGGTCCCATGGGTTGCTTTATACATTAAGCATCATAGCAGTAGATATCCATACTAGATTCATAATCCAGCATGGATGGTGGTCATCAACATATGATAAACTAATTACCAGAGACAGAAGCAAGTTGAAGCTACATAAATCAAGTGGCTTGATCTTGATGAAAGGTGCAATGGCCACAAGGTTTCACCTGAGGACTTTCAGGAAGAAATGACAGATTTATGGAAAGGGTGGTTGAGATTTCAGAGAATGGAGTGCAATAAGACCTCCAGAGGTAGGAAAGGGGCTGAAAGGATGCAGCCAGCAGGGAGCAGAAAGAGGGAGAATCCAGCCTTGTCAAGGAAAGTCAGGAACGCTGATGGCAACCAGAGCACTGGCTCTGGCTCCCTTAGCTATTGCTTTAAGATGGGAAAAGAAGAAAAGGATAGAACATGTCCCTGAAGAAGTGAAGAGTTGCCACTGGTGGAGCTGTGGACTCCCCAGGTTTTATGATAGCAGGTGTAAGAATGGGGGTCTAGAAACTTGGCCTGATAATGTCTGAGGATTCTTCTTAGATAGATACAGGACTGAGGTTTGTCCCACCTGTAAGACTTTTCAACTCTTGCAGATATGAAATGACTTGGCTATCTTTTTATTATAGTTCTGCAGTCACTCGCTATACAGGGTACCCTGACACCTCTAAGCAGTGTCCTGCCAGCCAGGGAGATCACACGGTCACCTCTGTCAGGCCAGGATGGCCACCTTTCCCACCCCTCTGACTTGGCACGATATCTCTGACCTGCATCTGTGGTGGTCCCCACAGGCTCCCTTTATAACCATCGGAGAGATATGGGAAAACCAAAGGTGCCCTTTTCCCCTTTTGCTGCAGAAGATGACGGATGAATGGGGCCCTGGGAGTACCTATTTCTGCCCACCAACTCCATAGGGAGCCTTAGGGAACTGGATCACCTGGAGGCTCCTAAAGAGTGATGAGATGCAATCAGACCTTCATGGATGCTGGTCCACATCCAGGAGCAGAGGAGATGTGCCACAGAGGGGACCCAGGCTTGGTGCAGTGCCATGGGTTTGGGGGTGGTCTATTCTTCTACAGGAGAGACAAACCCATGTTGAGTGGTAGGAGACAAGTTCAGAGCACGAAAAACCCACCAGGACCTCACTTTTTAGGGACAGCCTTTCATGCTCTTTCTTCACCACGGTCCATATTGCCCTCTCCCTCTAAATGTTACCTTGCTACTAAATTACGGTTTCTCAGCATAACCAATCATATTCAAAATCAAGTGCAGCTCCCCAAAACTGTGAAACTCCCTCAAACTACAATATTCTGTAAAAGCCCATTTTCTGTTCTTCAAATTTTCTGAGTCTTGCAGGTGACCACAGGTTTCAGACCTCACTTGAAAAAACTTTAAACAAACACTGACATTCTCACTTAGTCACATGACCTCAAGAACTGGGACTTAAGAAATACCACAGAGCTTGCAATAAAATCCTGTAAATTGGCAGCTCTGCCCATCTTTAGGCTTTGCTCAGAGAAACCAAGTTCAGATCTTTAGTTCCTAAAAGTACCAGAAAAATCAAAGCACTCCTCAAGTGCCAGTGCAGGAAAATGCTTAGTCCCTCTGCAAAATATGGACAAGACAGCCCATGCTTCCTCCAGCCTGCGCACCTCTGCTCCTCTATGAGAAAACACTCTCCACCACAGCAGCAGTCGGCACATCAGCATCAGCAAAACCTCCCGCAAGAACCTTGTGCCAACTTGTGCGTCCTGCACTGAGAAAATGGTCCTGAAGGGAATTTTGGCAGAGAGGTGAGTCCATTGTCCTGTGCGATGCTTTGAGAACTCCTTGATCCCCCTGGATCATTATATATCTCATCATCAAATTAATTAAGCTGAAATGAATTTAGGCACAGGCCCAAGGCCAAAATGTATGAACATATCCACACTCAGCCTTACTCCAAGCATGGCATGTTGAGAGAGGAGGTTCGCAGTCACTAAACAACAGTGGACAGAAAGAAATGAAGGTGGCATTGATTAAACTGAGCTGATTTTCCCAGCAAGAGCAGTGAGGGGGACCTCTCAGCCAGCACCAGCTGCAGGAGGGACCCATGGGTGATGGCTGGATGAGAGGGTAAATGCAAGCAAGAGGCGTCACACATTCTTCTGTGCATCCCTCACCTACAGCTGGGCTTGAGGAGGAGGTAGCCAGCTTGCTGCTAAGGGAAGGGTGTATAGTGCAGCATCCCCGTTCCCATGTGAGCTGCCCCAGAGCCAAACTACTGTTTGATTAATCAATCGTTCGATCCAGCTCCCTGCCTCCCTCCACATGCAATGAGGATGAGCCGAACAGCACGCACTCACGGCCTTCAAGGGCTGGCTTAGGCAGCCCCTGATAGTGCTGTTTATACAGCTTCCCGATGGAAACAATGTGGATTTTATTAAACGATCCCATTAATGTTTCTCCATGTTGTCATTGCAGACTTCAAACGATGATTTATGTTGGCTCATAGGTCTTTGTCCTTTCAGCCGCACCACGAGCAGCATCCAAGGACAAAGTGTTCTGGGACAGGACGGTGGGAGTCCTGCTGCTCCGGCTGTGCGGCTGTGCCGAGGTCTGCTCCACCGGTGCCACGCACCAGGGAACAAAGGGGACCGCTGGCCAACCAAGGACAGCGACACAAGCCATGCAGCCACCTGGGACCATCCTTTGTGGTGTTGGTGTCCCATGCTGATGGCTTAAAGAGAGAGCTGCACAGTGCTGTCACTGCAAGGGAGCTCACACAACCATGGGCAGTTACTTTACCCTATTTGAAGTGGCACAGCTCCTTTTATCCCAGAAATAAACAATTGTACCTGTTTGTTCCGTGCTGGTTCTTAGCCCTAGGAACTACATTTATATTGCCAGGCTGCTTTTTCCCCTATTTTCCCCATTTTTCCACCTCATCACTCCCTGGCTGAGTTTACCCCAAAACCAGTTTTGCTTACCTGCTGCTCATGTTTTATATTTGCCAGTTTGCACCTCAGGAGTGAACCAAATAATCCACCCAGTGGAGAAAACCCAGCTATGGAGTCAAGGACTGTCCTCTTTGGGACCTACAAGCCGCAGACAGCCATTCTTGGCCAAGGTAAGATGTGGCAGTGCCTGGAGTGACTGAGCAGTCCGTATGGATGGAGCCAAGAGGGGTATATACCTCAGGCAGTTATTTTTATGTGCTTTGGGAGGTGCTGCAAAGTCCTTTTTCTTCAAAGTACTGGCTCTGGCTCTGGTGCATGCTGAATCTGATCCAGGGGCAGTGCTCAGGTTGTGGGAATGAGGCATTCCAAAAAACACATCTTCCTATCCAAAAAACCCCAAGGTTTTTGCTGGCAAGCACCACCTTTTGTGTGTGTTCCCAAGGGCTTCACTCTCAAAGCTCACCCTCAACATCCACCAGATGACTTTGTCACTCGGTCTTCCTGCCATCAAGCAAAGAGCTCGCAGCCTTCATGCAAATTGCCTTGAGAGCAAGCATCATTTGAGATAAGTGCTCTGGGTGGGGTGGCCACAAAAATACATCCAGCAACTGCATGGCCATGTGTAGCTGCTGAAAAATCAGTCACAGAGGTCTGCAGCAAAGCTGCTTTTCATGCACCCAGGGTGGCTGAATGAGTCTGCTTCTCACCCTGCAGTTTAAATACAGCACCTGCCCTCGGCTGCAGGCTGAGAATGTCTCACCCTGGGGTAATCTCTCAGGGAGTATCTCACTATCTGGGGAACTGCAGTCACATTAGAGGGGATACTGTGAAGAGGTTCAAATCTCCATTCTCTCACACATGTAAGGTCACCATAACCACTGTAAAACAGAGCTTTCAAGTTTCTGAAGTTTAGACTGTGACTTTCCCACTGTTTCTTTGCCATCATTTGCACACACACCAAACATCTCTGCACCCAAAACTGCACTACTGAGAACTGCAGGGTGATAATGTACAGAGGATTTTGGGGGACCCTGTGCATAACAGCAAAAACGCTGCTCAGTTTCTTGCATATTTGTGCCTCAAAAATCATCACAAGCTGAAAGCAAAAGGTGGAATTAGACCAAACAAAAATGCATCTTGTTATCATCCACAGATAAGTCCTGCAGCATCAGTAAGGTTTCCTTGCCCAGTTTTGGAAAGCTCATGTCTATGACCCACAGCCCTCCTTACGCTCCTTCTTTCTTCTTTGTTGGCCTTTGTTACCCTCCTCAGGCCTTCAGTTTATCAAGACATCCTCTGGCCAGCCAGGACTAGACATCCATAGCACTGCAACAAGCCTTGGACCAAACTCCAGGAGCTCATAGCAATGGCCAGACCAGCTCCCCAGACACTGGCTTGCTAGGATTGAAGATGGTTGTCATGATGTGTTCCAGGTCACCTTGCAAGTACAGCCACCTGCACGTAGCTGCTCTCCTTGCCTTCCATGTTGTCCCCTTCACTGGATGATGTGTGTCTTGTCCTGGCTGCAAAGAAGGAGGGTGCAAGCTTTTGCAGCAGTAACAACACCACCAGTCTTGACTTTCCTTCCTTCTCGGGACGAAGACTGCTGTGTCTAGTTTGCAGCCCCATTTAGGAGACTATCAAGCCACCAAATTTCTTGGTGATCCAGTGGGAAATGGCAGTATGAAAGCCCACCTGGACCCGACTGAATGGGGATGAACCAAGGGCTGTATTCAAAAAGGCCACGGATGTGTCTGCACGAGCTTTGCAGGTGAACCCCTCATTTGAGCAACATGGCAGGAGGTGAGCTCTCCTTCACGGGGTTTTGCAGGGTAATGTTTCTCCCAAACACAGCGTAAAGGTTGCCTGTATTACCACAGGCTAGCAATAACCCTAAAAAAGTTAAAATACAGCTGAAGGGAAGAATATATTGGGAAGGGAGTCATATGGCCGGCTGGGAAATGCAGGGCTTTGAAAGGGGATGGGGCGGGACAGGAAGAGCATTCCTTTCTCACTACAAACGCCTTGAGCCGCTCGGGAAACATCCGACGAGGCCGCCCGCTTGCACCCTGGGGCCGGCAGCACGGGTCCTGCTCGCCAGCAGATGCTGTGCCGCAGAGCCGCAGGCTCATCTGAGACCACCACCATAGACAGAGAGGGATGAGGTGCCCGGAAAGAGGCAGCCTGAGCCCCAGATGCTCTGGCTGGAAGTCGCAGCGTGTGCCTGGTGCAGGTGGCTGCAGTCTGTGGCTGCCAGTGCTGGCTCGGAGCTGCCCGGCTGTGTGCATGGAGAGGGAGGGAAAGGCAAGCGTGTTGCTGCAGGGATGTGTTTTGCAGCTCCATGTGGTGCTCGCACCCGGATGCCTTCCCTCTTTCGTGGGAAGATGGGGAGAAGTGTGATTGCTTTCTGCTTTCACCTCAAATGGGGCTTTACAGACCCTTCCCCACCTTACTGTGGGGCACAGAGGATTGGGACCGACTTCAGAGCAGGTCTCCTTTCCACCACCTTGCTCCTCATCCCCCTGCCTCTTCCCCACTGTTAATAGGGTTGTCTATTCTTCCCCAGATTTCTGAATTATTGTCAAAAGCAGGATTTGTAGATACATGGAAGTGAAGAATTAAACCTCTCTGCTGCAGTCCATGTTGACAAAGCCATCACTTGGGACATGAAGGCCACCCCAAATGACCAGATGAGAATAACGATTGCTGAGCTAGCCCACAGCCCCCTTGGTCGTCGCATAAGCAGCACAACCCCTTCTACATCATTGAGTTCTACAGACATCCAAGAGAGGGATCCCAGCCCTGTTCCCCCACTGCCACATGCAATGCCACCAAAACTGGTATCAGGACAGATCCCATCCTGCAGTGGGGTATTTTTTTTTTTTTTCCTTATTTACAAGGGACTGTCTTTTCCTTTCAATAATTATCAACCACACTGATGTGCTTTTTTTCTCTTCGAAGTGATTTGTGTCTCCACACATGCTTGCTGCTGCTTTGAGACATGTTTTTGTCCCAAATTGCTGAGGACACCCATGAAGAGCCAAGATAACTAAGCAGCACCACTGCCTTCTCCCTGGCACAAAAATGCATGGGGAAGATCTCTGCTCCTTCCCAAACAGGTACTAGTTTCCCAGCAAGTGTCAACAATGCAGGCATGATGTTAAGTGAGCTCTTCTTGTAGAGAAACTCTTGACGTTTGTCTTTCCCCCCCATCATCTGGCTGATGGCATGGTGTTTGGCATTTTTACACCTGATGTCCCGTCTGCGTTTCACTTTGCAATGCTAAGACTGATGCCAATGCAGGGGACGCAGCCAGGAAATGCATACGCAGCTGCACTCATTCCCATCCAGGCCCCCACGCCATCCCAGTGACATGAAGCACACAGCATAGGGCTGGCAGGGCATGGGGGGAGCACAGGGAAACCCTGAGGGAAGCAAAGAGACTGGGTGCAGCAGGGATGGGAGCAGGGTTTTTCAGATCTACACAACCCAAGGCCAGGCAGGATCCAGCATTCCTGGAGCTCAGCCTTTTTCACACCGGGACAAAAGCCACTGCAGAAGCTGCAATGGCAGCTGATGAGGGTGCAGGCAGAGCACATCTCAGGCAACATGTAGGGAGCAGAATTTCCTCCTTTATTTTCTCATACTGACCAGAAAAGAAGATTTTTGGAGCTGGTGGGAGAGGCGTGATAGTTTATATCAACAGTTTGCTGTTAGCACTGGAGAAGCCTGCTCTGCACATTACCTGGTAAACAAACTGTGCTCTGAGAAAGAAAGGCCTGTTTATAAAAGCTCCTCTTGACATTCGCCTCCTCAAACATAGCAAAACATGTGCTAGAAATAGATGCATGAATGATAGAGTCTGTTTTGAGTCTCCTCTCTTCAACAACCAAGGAAATCCCTATGTACAAACATTTAAACTGTAACATCTGGAGTGCAGTAATTTTATCTTGAAGATCCACATCAAACAAACCTGTAGCTTAGCCCAAAAAGATATACAAATACTTCCCCAAGGAGACCCCAGTCTTACCACTTGGGCACCAGGAGACTTGTGATTTAAAAGAAAGATAATTCAGCATCTCTTTATCTGCATCTGACAAGTATGCCTTCAGAGGGCATTAGCATGAAATTATCGCTCTTAATCAAACCCAAAGTAAAACAGATTTGTCCCAATTATTTGATGCTGGCCTTGAAACACCCATTTTAAAATTTATAACCCAAGAAACCCTATGCATCATTTGCAGCCAGAACTTTACCCGAGAAATTTCACTTTGGTTACAGTTTTTCTGTACAGCTGAATTGCTAAAATAAGCACCCAGCCATATATAGCACAGTACGTTGGCACTCACAGCAGTGGGGAATGACTGGATTCAATTTTCCATGGAAGATGACAATTAAAATTGCTTTCTTTGGTATATCCCATCCTTTCTGTTGTTTTTCTGTGCTCTCCAAGCGCAGAGTAAATTTAGGACGCCAAGCTCCTTTTCCTTCAAAATCTCACTTCCAGTTTCCATCTTATTAAAGACATGACTTAACTTTAATGTGTGTAACATAAACGGTATTGTAAAGAGGAAGAATTAAAACAGCATGGGAACATTTGTAGTTTCAAGAGGGGGACATGGCACAGCGCATTTCCCTTTTGGTTGTTGTTGTTTATCCAGTGGATAAACCTTGGCATTCCCTCTCCTACTGAATACTTTGCCTGCCTTGCAATAATTGGGAATTCCACGTTTCGCAGAGTTATTGTATTATATCCACAAATAATCCATCTTGTCAAGTCCATCTTGTACGTCGAAGATAAAGTTGGAGCTGAGTCACTGCAGACATCTGGAGAAGGTTCATTACTTGTAATTGCGAGCCCCTCTGTTAATGCACCCCATGAGAAAGGAGCTGACAGGCTGCATATTTCTGCAAACTGTTCCCAGAAAGAACCAATTTCCTGACTTCCATGTGGTGTCAATAATATAGGCATGAGATGGAGCAGTGCTTATGAAATATTAAATCTGCTTACAGGACCCAGCTATAAGCAAATTCAGACCACCTGGGAGATGGAGGTTTGCAGCGGGTATGTGGAGTTTGGCACTCACCTGGTGTATGAGACCGATGGGCTCTAGTCTATGCATTTTGGTTTATTTACCACAAAACTTCCTGACAGTAGTGGGGGGGAGGGGGAGGAGAAAAAAGCAGAGGGTGGAGGGGCTAAAACACATTTCTTCACGTTTAAGACTCAAACCTTTCAAATCACTGACATTATTAAATTTACTATCACAAGCAGCCAGAGATCTTATTATTCATCGGCAAAAAAAAAAAAAAAGAAAGGCTGATATTTCATGGCTTTTGAGTTAGATCATTTTGGTTCATGCCAATGAAAACAAAGCATTAGTGTTTTGATGTTTTAATATAATGATTTAATTCTCTCATTGATATTAGAACCCAGAAACATAACAAACACGAAGACCCCTTCAAAATCCTTGAGTCAGAGCAAAGGCTCTTAAATCACTTCAGCACTAGGACCTCCCATTTCACAGCGTATATTTTATGCTGGGGACTTTGCAAACAGGGGGTCCTTACCATTGCAGATGTGCAGTTTGATAGTGCTAACCTGCATTCGGCAAGCTTGCCTGTGTAAATTGAAAAACATCTGGGCTCTTTGTGCTGGCAAAAGCGGCAGTTCCTTGACTTCGGAGCAGATTCATTGACTTGAGCTCCAACACAGCTTTTTCACCAGTTCACCCCCAATTTTCCATTCTCTGTGCACCACTCCCCAGAAGGAAATCCAGCACCCCATGGCTTTTAGCAGACAAAGACACGGAGCCATGGGCATAGGGAGAAAGCAATTTTAATGCCATTAGGTTACCACCTGTGTTCAACTTCCCAGTGTTCAGTGCTGGGGGTAGGGAGTGGTCTCCATTTTCCCTAGCTGGAAATAAAAGACAGTTTTCCCTAAGAAAGGTGAACAGAAGAAGCAGGTGAGAAATAGACTTTCAGTGGAGCAACAGGAAGATGCCAGTGAGCCTAATGAGGACACGTTGCTCTGTCCTGCCTGGAAAACAGAGGTAAGTCACTACATGGGACTTATGAGCAACACCTTCCAGGAGAAGGAGCTGTCAGAGATAACAGGTACAGTCCCCAGAGCTGGTGTAAGATGGGACATGCACATGGTACTGCAGACCAAGAGCTGGCCTACACCGAACCTGGACACACAGTATGGAGATGTAGGATCAGGCCAGGCTGGCACTTTGCCCCAGCCATGCCACATTCCTGGGGAGCAGGTGGGTGTACCTCCCTTCCCAATGCTGAGCATCTCTGCTGGGGCACCTCACAGCCCAGAATGTGGAGATTTGGGTACACATATGCCTTCCCAGCTCTGTATTTCCTGTGTGCGGGAAAAGGCTATTTCTGGTTCACAGCCTCTTTGCTGCAGCCAGTATCTGTCAGCGGGACATGACATACAGCGCTGTGTGACAGCTCTGCTCCCTTGCACTCCCTCTCACACGGCAGGAGTGCCTCTTGTTTTCTCTCTTCTGGACCACGTTGGAGCTGAGAGCATCCAGCCAGGCCAGCTTGAGGCACAGGCAAAGCAGGCAGCTGCCCAAAGCAGCCTGGGCCTCCCAGCCTGTGCCAGAGTATTGCAAGTCTGGTGGGATCCTGCCACTGAGGGAGAGCTGGGGAGGTGCACAGACAGCTGCCTGCACCAGCAGCAATCAGAGCAGCACACAGAGATCTTCTCCCACTCCCCATCCTTGCCCTGACTGTCCTCTTGAGGACCAATGTGGCACAGGTTGACAAGCTCTGAGCTGAATTTGTTCTTTGCCACACTGCTTTGACCTAAAGGTCTGATGCTGCAAGGTGCTTTTGGGGTTTTCTCTTGTGCCTATGTCCTGCATCCTCCATCCATAGGTCACTTCGAGATGCAAAGCCTATAGCCCCTCTGAGGACAGGTAACTGGTCATCATGCGATTGTGATGATCAAGGCTAAAATCTATCCCACATCATGTAGGCTGAGCCTGGGATTTGACCGTGTTTTTGACATGGTACAGCTGGTGCAAAGGAGGGCTGAGCTGGTTCAGTACCTCGTTCAGCCCCTGCTGAGCACTGCGCAGAGGGATAGACACCAGTGAGGTGCTGTCCCATGGCTGTTGTGGTCCTGGGTCTTTGCTGGGAGAAGATGTAAAATGAAGCTCCTGAGACTGGTAGGTGTTCTGAAAGCTGGCCAGACCCCACCTAACCACAGTACTTGTTTGGCTGGTTGAGTTTATGACATCTTATTGGGCTGGGCATGGACAGCTGTCTGTGGAAATGTGGACATGTGAACAATCATCAGTGGGTGTGAAGTATGGCCTCTCAGCAGAAACATTCTTTAAAACAGCCCCAACTATGAAACTTTCCTGTCAGGGGCAATGGACTCCATTCTTCATTAGGCCAGACTCCATCCTTCACTAAACCAGAGACTTCTTGTTGTTGTTGTTGTTATTTTGAGGAATACAAAGGATCTTTTCTGTTTATTTTATTAGCATTTTTAATTCATCTTTTTTGGGTAGTGCAGGACACCCACTGCATTAGAAACATGAAACATTAGCTATTGCCTGAGTGTGGTATCTGCAATTAGATATAAATGTGGTTGAATCTTCTTTTGGAGATTTGGAGGTCAGAGGCCTAGGTCTTTCAGTGAGCAGCAGCAGACGGGAGACAAGCACCACACAGCCACAGAAGGTGACACATACCATGGCCAGATCTTCCTTGTCAAGTGAAATCATCTTTGTTAGTACATGTCATTTTGATTTTAACACAAAATGAGATAAAAATGTGCTCCTGTGTTTCCATCTTCAGCTTAATACAGGCTGGGAAAGACTTTTTCCACAAGTTTGGTACTCCCATTCCCAGCTTCAGGCACTGATGCTGGTCCTGAGCAGCTGTAATTCTGCTTTGCAGGAGGCCTCGCCAGCTTGGGTGCAAGTCGGTGCTGCCTGTGCAGAAGTATATGGGTTTGAGTTGCCTGCAGAGGGGCTGGTCAGAGGCAGCCCTGCAGGGCAGACAGGTAGCCAAGGGCATATAGGCAGGACTGGAGGGATCACTTGTATCCTGCTGGGTCTTGTGGTAGCAAGAGAGTAAAGGCAAGTAGGGAAACAAATCCAGGTTTTGGAGACTCTTCAGCCATTCAGGTTGAAGTGGTCAATGTGGTGAATGTGGAAAAGAGGAGTGGATAAACTTCAGTGGATAAACTCCAGCAGGTATCATTCTCTACAGGCCTAGGATGATGTCAGCACTGTCTCCATGGAAACCCAGGGATGAGGCAAGCAAGAAGAGCATCGCAGTGACTACAGAGTTGCATGCAGGGTTACCATGAACTACAATGGGATTTGAAGTTCCATGTCTTTGGTACCACTGTAGTAAAGGGAAAAGAGGTTAGGAGAGCAGCCCTGTCTCAGAAGATGCAAAGGTTTGTGCCTGAGATGCTCCCTGAGTATCCAAAGAAGCTCAGCCCAGGGCAGGACCTCTCCTACTGCACTGCGTCATACCACTCAGTAGGTCCACAGTGGGGCTCAGTATCCTCTTCTTGCATTTACAGAGCAGGGCTGTATTTTGGGAGAGGGTTTGTGACACCTCCAGCTGTTCTGCCTGGCTGTCCATCTCAGCTCCAGCTCTGAGATCCCAAATCTCTTCATTCTGGCCCAGTCATTCCTGGCACTGAGCACAGAAGTGCAGGCAAAACCAGGGAAACGCAGCACCGAATCTCACCGGCCATTTATTGCCTCAGAAAGAAGAGTTTGGTAACAGGCTGTTATCTTTAGCAGACAGCAGCAGTAGAAAGGAGACACCAGGACTAGTTCACCAACCCCAGGTCAGCTCTCTGGCCAGTGCTGTTATCAGTTATCAGTGTCTGCAGCTCTCCAGGTGCTCTGGGAACAGAGATACCCCTCACCACCTGCAGATCATCTTACCCACCCACCGAAAACCAGAGTCAGCTGGTGCCGCTGCCCATCAGTACATTGCCAGACATGGTTTGAGCTGGCGTGTGAGTCGCCTCCCTGAACTGAGCTATCTACCCCAAAACAGGCCTTCCCTCTGCCCACATGTTGCATCACTCCCAGCCTTCCCCTTCTTCTTGTTTCTGATGGATTGTGGTGACCTTTTCAACATATTTCCTGGAGGATTACAAACTGTTATCTGAATGGGCCTCTTGCAAAAAAAAACCAGCATAAACCAAAGCAATTTGGGTAATGATGGCCTTTTGGTCCGGTTTATCCTGCACCAAACTCCATAGATGGCAACTCTGAATGTTTCCCAGACCTTCACAGTAGACCTTGGAGCTGTCTTTGATTTATCGGTTGTTCCACAACACATGCATTTCTCCTATATAACCCTAGCGGTTTGCTTATAAGACATATTATAACTGGCAATCAATCTTCTTTATTTGAACATTTAGGACAGATTCACACATCATTTTAACATTAATTAGAACAGACGCAGCCTTGCAGACCTTTCAGGTTTCAAGCCTGGCTGTGGTGTTTCAGTTCTTTGCTGCTACTTGTGTTATGTGAAAAAAAATCACAGACTCTGGGCTTCGGGTTGCGGCTTGAAGAAGAACACAGGTTGTTTCATCACTGGTTGTGAGACATGTGTTACCCGGCTCATTAATTCACAACAGTTCTTGTTTTCTCTGCCTTTTCCATGCTGATCTGATACATTTGTGAAGTTCAGGGTTGTACTGCAAGTGATTAATGCTGCAGTAAAGTCTAACAAACTGAGATTCCAACAAAAAGTGTGAAAAATGTAATCTCTAATGTTCTGAAAGCTCACATATGACAAAACCCATAAATCACCCCAGAAGTAGTCATTATGGTGAGTTACTAACTAGATTATACAGCTGCATTTGTCATAATTTCCCATTACGTAGAGAATAAACCTATCAGCCTGATTTATGGCAGAGTGCTTCACAATATGGGAACTGGGACCTGCGTTGTTCTGTGGCAAATGAAGAGAAACGTTGTGTCTACTCAAGTGCAGGATGGAAAAGGCAGGAGGGGAGATCTTCCCTTTTGCTCACTGTCATTTGAAGGCACTGATTCAGGGCCAACAAGCCCTTAGAGGAGTCAGGCTTACACCTATGGAATGGCAAGAGAGGGCATCCTCCAACATGTCCCAACACCCAGAGCAGCAGCAGAAAGTGCTCTCCACAACTGGAGGGAAGGGAGAAACAGGGAACTCTTTTTGAGGGGGACCACAGTTGGTCATGGGGAAAGCAGGTGCTGTAGTTGTGTCTGGGCATACATTATCTCCAGACCCCTTATTTGCACCAAATAGCCATGCTTTGAGCATGGACCTAGGCAGAGCCTTTCCACTTTTATGGAGTAGAGAATCGGAAGGGCTGCTCTGGGGCAAAACTGGACAGCTTCAGCCTATGAAAGAGAATTTGACCAGCTCAAAGAAATGGCCTCATCAACAACAGTAAGCTGCATTTCTCCAGAAGCCCAGTGTGTTTTTCAGACCACTGCAGAGTAAGTTACATCCTCCTACAGTGATCTCTGTATCGCCACACTGTTCTGGATTGCTTGAGGATGTCTGCAGCAATTTGTGATAATTCCCAGCCCCGCTACAGAGGCAAACAGTGAGCTGAAGTGGCTGATTTACTAGCAAGCACAGCTGATGAAGGCGACATCAATGAGGACTCTTGGCAAGCCCGGCTCCATGCAACCAGAGCCTGCCTGTCTGTGGTGGTACAGCCTGTAATTAGCCAGCACTCATCTGCTATATGCAGCAAGGATAAATATTGACAAACTTTGCTAGGGTCTCCATTTATTCAGCAGCTGCTGAGAGCACCAGGTGGTTTGGTAGCCTGGTGCATCTGTCTGTCACCACAAGCAGCCACCCGCTCCTATGACAGCTCACAGCAAAGAGCAAGGAAGAGGTTGCCTGTGTCCCCCTCTTCTAATTAGATATCACAGGGGCCAGTAACACAGACATAGGGCTCAGAGCAGCAAGTGTGAACTCCTCCTTTCCTCAGTTTGCTGCTAGAGATTGTACGCTGAAAGCTGTTAACACCTACCTTAAGGAACTGAAGGAGCACCAAATTTTGCTGCAGGGTCTTTGCAGGACTTTGGGCAGGTCTCCTTGTCCTTCTGTGTCTCAGTCCCTCACCAATAAATTGGGTGCAGGAAAGACTGTATTTTTGACCCATTCAAATGAACATGCAGTCAACTACATTGACCTGCTGAGATTCTCTCCCTGGAACACCATAGAGCAACAGAGAACCTTTTTTATTTTCAGATGGAGCAGCTACAGTCATCCATCCCAAAACCCCCTATGGTCCTTCTCCCCAAAGCCAGGGAGCCAGAGAGGGGAAGAAACCTGAACAAGCACTTTTGCCTTTCTAGTTATGGAGAATTAAAAGCAGTTTGTGGGTTGTGGGAGGAAGGAGCTGACAGGCCAGAGTAAGCCAGGAACTTGGTGGCCAAAGGCCAGGTGCCCAGAGCAACTACACTCCCGTAAGAGTCTCCCACCATGGGCTCAACAGACTGTTTAAACATCCCAGAAAGGGCCCAAACATGTGAGAAAAGAGGCTGTGTTTGTCCCCCAGAGGTTTTCTGCTTGTTGCCACTGTGCAACAGGCAAATGTAATGGAAAAAACAGTGACCATAAAGGTAACGGGGATCCCTAAGTGCAGACTCCAGAGTCCAAACTCTCCCATTGGCCAGGCTGCCAGATACTGGGTGAAGCAAAACAACACAGCTTTTGGGTTATTTATGGAGAACTCTAGCCTCTGTGTTACCTTCTGAGGGCAGAAGCAGCATGAAGGGGCTTAAAAAACAGTTGGACAAAGGGAGATGGAGGTGAGTCCATGCTGCCACCCCGATGAAAACTTGAAAAAGGTCTTTCAAGAGCAATCTGTGAAGTGAGCACACATTGTTGTTGCTCTAGTGACAGCAAGTGCTAGCAACAGGTAGTGTAACCTCAGCGAAGTGCCTTATCTCTGTGACACCTGGAAGGCGACTTGCTAGACGTTATCACTAAGCAATACTTTGATCTACCAGGTGGGAGCGAAACGAAGGGATCCCACTTGTTTCTCAGGAGACTTCTCCTCTCCAAGGTCTCCTGGCCCACCTGAGCCGTCACATCACATCACCTGATGCCTGTGACACCCAGCACCGTCTCAGGTTCCTACCCCAGCAAAGCACCTGTGGAGATGAAATCTACCTTGAAAAACAACTGAAAAAAATCAAAGAAGAATGAACTTTCTTTTGTGGCATCCGGGAGAGCTTGCTTTGGCCAGACAGCAGAGCCCTCTTCAGTCCAGCGATGGGTAGTGAAGAGCTGGTTGAACCAGCGTGACCTTGCAGGAACTGGCAATCTCCCAGGTGGGCCAAGCTGGGGTTTATCTGGTGGTTGGGTATAGTGGGCAGCAGTGCCTTCAGGATACAACTAAATGCACCCCAACATCAAAGCTCCCACCATAGATAGAAGACAAGGATCTGTCAAAACCAGAGGGTGGGAAATGCATCATATAACTCCAGATTACAATTCTAGGGGCAAAGTATTTTTTCGTGAAGAAATCTTGGGGTGAATGAGGAAAAAAAGAGGGAGAAAGGGAAGAAACCCACTTTCTGAAGCTAATAAATAACAATAAAAGAAAAGTTATTTAACAAAACATGTCATCATGTGACAAGGTAGTTTTTCTTGCAAGCAGGTGCACCGCAGTTTTAGAAATATTAAATCTTAAGAGGTTTGCATTGCACAATAGATGGCAGCCAGAAAGCATGTTGATGTTTTTTGGCAGTGTTTCAGATGTCATGGTATTTTTTTTTTCTTTAAAGCTTCCATCAGCAGGAGGGAAAGCCGTGCCAAGGAAAAGGAATCAAATCTGGATGCAGCAAGACTCGCATTCAGACAGAGGCTCCCTGCCAGATGCTACAGGGCCAAGTCGGAAACAACCACATTGAGTTCATTACAAAAAATGCATAATCAAAAGCCTGCATAAAGGAGAAAAGAAAAAATCTATTTAATACTTAGCTAAATTCTCAACTGTTGAAATAGATTTGAAGAAAAATTCATCGTAAGAAATTCCTCCTTTTTCTCCAAGACGTCCATGAGATGGCAGGAGTGCACTCTCCTTCGGTGGCCGAAAGGAACGTGACACAGGTGCCATTTCTGCACCAGGAACCTCACCCAGCTATGGGCACTGCTGAGAAAATACTGATTTATTGTTCTACTTATTGCTGCTGGAAAGAGGTGGGGAAACAGCACTAAAAAACACATCTTCAGACAAGAAATCAACTGATACCAGTTTCCCAGGGAGGCTGGGAATGGCTTTATTTGCCCCTCCCACTTTCAGCTACCTCTTACTTTGGGCTACATACCCCTGCTCACTGCAGACCCTGGGTCTACACACGGATAAGTGTGTACACAGGGGATAACGTGTTGTGAGCACGAAGTTGTGAATGGGCACTGTGAAACTGAAAGAGAGTGATGAGAAAAGGGCCCTGTCATTCGCCAGAAAGAAATCTGCAGACTGTGATTTAGAAGTCACAGCCCTGGCACTTACGGCAGTGGATGACTGTAGAAACAAACCCTCAGGGATGTCCCAGTTTTCAGCTCTGTTTATGATTCTGATGCCTTCCACACAACTGGGGCACAGCTGCAAGCCTCCCTCTGCTGAGGCAGGACCCATAGCAGCCCAGCTTCTGCGCACTGGGCCAAGGGATGGGCTGTCAGTTGTGCAAGTGCTTCCCTCAGCCAGGCTGCAGAAGCAACATCCCAACAAGAGACTGATACTAGTAGCTGAAAAGCACTCAGCTGCCCCAACAACTTCAAGAAAGCACATTGCATGGAGGAGCTGCTTTTTGCATGCTCAAGTGTCTCAAACATAGGAGGTCTTCCAAGTCTTTCACCCACTGATTTGCCAGATGCATGCATGCTCAACTCAGTTGTTGCAGTTTTGCATGGGGGGGGAAAGGGTTCATGCTGTGTCCCTGTGAGGGATACAACTAGTTCTGCACCAGGTTCATGCTTGCTCAGGGACCCTCAGATCAAGTCCTACCAGGACAGGAAGGCAAAAGTAACTCCAGCAGCCTCACACTGGGTCCTCTCTAGCAGGGAGTATAACTGGGACATTACAGCCAACACCTCTTCCCACTGGTCTACTCACTGCATCTGCACTGTGGCAGCAGAGCTGGGCCAGTTTTGCTGTGCTTGGAACTCCCCCTGCATGTGTGAGCCTACACCTATGTGCACCGCTGTGACCAAATATATGCATGAGTCAGCATGTATGTCTGCCTTGTACAGAGCAACAGGGGATGGGGACTTAGGGGATGCCGAGGGGCACCCAAAAGACTTAGAACATCTGTATGATGGCCGAGTCCTTCTCCAGCCTCCCATCTCACAGAAGGCACTGCCTAGAGAGCAGTAGAGCTGCATTCCCAGGGACTTCACTGCAGCCTGCAAACAGCTGTACCTCAGGGAGATACTGCCCTCTACAATGACCTAGAGATGATGTTGATAAACTTTTCTCAACATCTCCTTTAAG
Source organism: Nestor notabilis (assembly GCF_000696875.1). Lineage (NCBI taxonomy): Eukaryota > Metazoa > Chordata > Aves > Psittaciformes > Psittacidae > Nestor > Nestor notabilis. Next base: position 60,319 of record NW_009933440.1, read on the forward strand.
CTTCGCCTAACCCAAACCTCCATTGTCTCCTGGCCATTGAATCCTTTGCTTCTGCTTTGCTTCCTTAACCACCTCCTGGCTTCAAGCTTTGCAGTTAACCATCCCTAATGCGATTTATAAGATTACTTTCCTGTTCTTTTAATTCCCTCTTTCCTCTGCATGGTGCAACAATTGGTTTCCTAGCTCCTGGTTGCAGAACCAGTTTCATATCGAGACTCACAGACCAAATGCATTACATTCAACAGGCGAATCATCTCGAGCAGCTGATGTTTGCCTGCATCCATGGACAGTTAGCTTGCTGGTTATAGATAATGTTCAGAAAGCAGTGGGACAGGAGCAGTGTGAATCCATCAGCATAAGAGCTCTACTACCTGCCTCCTGAGAGTCCACAGAGCACCAGACACAGCAAGGGGATGTCATAGGGATACAACAGCTTTAAAGATGATGGGGGAATGGGGAAAGAATTGTTCCTTTCTCATGAGGACCATATCACTCACAAGGTTAGTGCCCCATTTACAAACAACAGGCAAACCCACAAGACTTGGCACTCAAGAGAGCTCTAATCTTGAACCCTCAACTTGATTTGAATCATTGCTGCTCTCTCCAGTGTTTAAATAAATTATTAGAAAACCTCTGCCAAATGCATAAATCCCATCCTAATGCCCCCTGATGTCAGAGAGAAGGTGCCTGGTAACATTACTAGTCTTTGGATCAGGCCTCTGAAGAGCAGCTGCAAGATATTAACCAGCAGGCTCAGAAATTCATCTTTGCTTTAACTTGGTCTAAACCTTTGTAAATAGCTCACGATAGGTCAGGGGAAAAAGAATATAACAGCTCATATCTGGCTGTGTTCCCCTGTCGTATAAAATATGCTTACGCTCTCAAGAAAGAGGAAAGCTTGCTAACAAATTCACCCAGAGAGGTGGTAGTTTCCATTCCACAAACCAAACCGTTTGGGAAGCACAGAAACCTCTGCAATGATTCTTCACCTTTTTCCATGGCCGATAACGATTTCCTCCTCATCCCATTCAGCATTTCCACTGCAACTGTTTCCTACCACCTCCCAATTGCCAAGAAATCCCTCCTGCTGCTGTGAGAATCATGACAGCTCCCAGGAAATCATAGAATCATAGAACAGTTAGGGTTGGAAAGGCCCTTAAGATCATCTAGTTCCAACCCCCCTGCCATGAACAGGGACACCATATATATATGATCAAATACCTGGTCATGGCATGCAAAAGCAAAATGGCACAGGGAGGAGGAGCAGGTATGTTTTCTTCTGGCAGGAGATTTCATGGGCAATATGGGGGGGTAGCAGTCTATTTGGGGGCAGATCTGTCCTAGCTTGGAGTGGGGGTGAATTATTCCGCATTCTTCTAGACCCACTTGTGTCAACCAGCATCTCAGAGTGTGACAATAACACAAGTCATAAACAAATCCTTTTGGTTGCCTGTGTCATGATTATCACCACCCCAACTGGGAAAACAAGTGTTTAACAGGGAAATGCAGAGCTGGAATGGAATGAAAATGGGCAGTGATAGCTGCACATCATGTGAAGATCTCCCACAGGCAGAAATATGGAAATATTAGCATTTTTTCCATTATGCAAAGGACAAGATTCCTGTGCAGCACTGGCATATGCTGAGCAGCTGCAAAAGGTGGGGATCAAGCATACCATGCTGTCACTTCTGGGAAAAGCAGCCAAAGACATTGACACTTTTCATGTACTCTGGCTCTAGACCAAATGGCTTTACAGCAGGACTTCCAAATTACTGCCTTGACCACTGCACGTGTTTCTCCTATGGTCTTAAAATCCATCTATGTAAATGCTCAGTCCTCTCTTCTACCTGGATAATTAATTTCTGTCCTAAACCTCCACTTTCCAGTTCACGTTTCTCTGGCCACTGTGAGGACCTTAACAAGGCTGAGAAATCTCAGGCTCATGTTGCCTGCATGGAAGGGTGTTTGACTCTGCTTGTGAATCATGTCCCAACCCTTGCTGAGGGCAGCACTCGTGAGAGCAGCTCCACGTGACAGCTTTGCAGAGCCTGAGCCCAACTGAATTGCATTGCAGAGACAAAGGGCATCCTAGAGCTTGCTTAAACTGCTCCTGAAATGTGGTCTATCCTGGAATGAAACACAATCATCGATTTACAACACAAACTATTGGCCATTTAAAGAAGTGAGTGAAAGAGTACAGCTCCAGGAGAAATTGCAGACTGAAGTGGTCATGGCACAAGGGGGGCAGAGCATCTGGCTACAGATCTCTGTTGAATTAGGTGTTGGAGCAGACTAGATCATAACAGCAGTGTTAAACCAGATGCACTGCTGTTTTCCTATCAACAGGGATTACATTGGTTAAAGCATTTATTTGATACTGACTAATCGAAGAAGGCTCAGAGGAGCTGGGAAATGAAAGGGGTAATCAGATATTCCAGAGCAAGCCCGCTCTGAGCGCACATGCAAAATGTTCAAAGCCAAAGTGGTGCAGGTGCATATTCCCAAATGCAGACTCTCATCTTGTGCGATTTAAAACTGGGTTGGCAAATGACTCAGTTTTCCATGGAAGCTACTGTGTCTGCAAAAAACTTCCTAGACTCCAGCTGCCATCTCGTGGCCGTATGAGACAGCTTCCTATTATTTTCTTTCTGATCTACCACCATTCATGGCTCAAGCAGTACTTTTCCAGGATTGAACGTCAAAAAATTCTGGGAAATGTTTTCCTCAGGAAAGCCCTGGTTGGAAGCATCATATTCCCAAACTGCAGTGGTTTTGACCTTTTCACCACGCATTGGAGAGAATGCTTTATTTTCCACCAAGTGACATTTGAAAAAGGTGGGGAGGGAGGGGGGTGTTTAACATTGCTTGTCACCCTTGAAAGCTACAGGGAATTCGAGAGGTGTTCAGCAATAGGTTTGAGCTTTGCTGCTGTCTTCCCCCGACTTCTGGTTAATACCCTCACACCTACTGCTCCAGGCAGGGAGGCTTCAGAAGGCTGCAGGGTCTGCAAAGCCAGAGGACCAGGCTACAGCACGCTACAGCCCCTCCAAGCTGAAGACATTGCTTGTTGGCTGCTTTCTGTGAGCACTTGCTTCAGCCCTGTTCTGCGCAGCAGATCTCAGAGCCATCTGCAGCCCCAGGAAAACCAGCAAAGCTTTGAACAAAATCAGAGGTCCATCTGCACAGAACAGCTTGCGGTTCAGAGAGTCCCAGGATGAAGCTGATGGGAGTTTGGCTGCGTTTTTTCAATGTTCTTTTTTCCAGACTTGTTCAATGTGACTCAGAGTGTCAGTGGGACTTACAGATGCTCCTGGGGCTGCTCTGTGCCTAAAGGTACATTCCCAAAGATGCTCTAGTCTAGCTATTAGCTGATGTGTATAACCACCACATCATACCCTGCTCCCTTGTCTTGCTTCATGTCATCATGGCCAGCAACCACATGACTACAGGGCCTGTTCAATTCAATCTCCTTGTACTTAAAGACATCTGTGTGGTCACCAATGTAAAGCCCTGGGTTCCCCATACACTCTGAATTAATATACATGCATGGAGTAAGTACATGGTACCTGTGTATTGACATGAGATGTGGTTGGTACCACCTGAGAGAGCCATCGATGGCATCATGGTTAATGGCAGCTAAGAAAAATTGTTGCAGGTTTCAAAGCCACACCTCTTTGTTGTTGATGTCTTTAGGCCAAGGCTGGAGAGTCCTTTGTAAGAGACACATGCACTGCACCACAAGCTATAAGCCAGGTGGTGGTAGCTCCAGAATAAGATTTTCTGGCCCATGTTTTGCAAGACATTAGTCAGAAATCTGTAATCTAAAAGTGTCTGATAGCCCACCAAGACATTTCCTTCAGCTGGTACTTGCTGCAGCTAACTGCAAAGGGAACACAAGTCCCGTACATGGTCCAGCACTCCTACAACAGTTCATGTATCCTTGTCCTGGGTTCAGCTACAGCAGTCGTTTTTTCTCCTTCTTAGTAGCTGGTGCAGTGCTGTGTTTTTGACTTTCAGCCTGGGAACAATGCTGATAACACCGATGTTTTTAGTTGTTGCTCAGTAATGTTTACTCTGACCAAGGACTTTCTCAGTCTCATGCTCTGCCAGGGAGGAGGGGAAGCCGGGAGGAAGCAGAGACAGGACACCTGACCCAAACTGGCCAAAGGGGTATTCCATACCACAGCACATCATGCCCAGTATATAAACTGGGGAGAGTTACCCGGAAGGCCCAGATCGCTGCTCGGGTTGGGCTGGGTATCGGTCGGCGGGGGGGGAGCGGTTGTGTCCTCTCCGCTTGTTATTCCTCTTATCATGATTATTGGTAGCAGTAGTGGTTTGTATTATACCTTAGTTACTGGAGAGCTGTTGTCTCAACTCGTGGGAGTTACATTCCTTCGATTCTCCTCCCCATCCCTCCGGGAGCGGGGGGAGGAAGGAAAAGGGGGGGAGTGAGCGAGCGGCTGCGTGGTTCCAAGTTGCCGGCTGGGCTTAAACCACGACAATCCTGCTTCTCACCAGCTTCGCCTGGCTGTCTGTAGTCTGTCAGCTACAGATTTGTACCAGTCTGGTGGCAAAGCTGTTGTCCTGTGCCAGGTACCTGAACAGTCCTAAAGGTAGCAGGTTGCTCTAAATGATGTTTTCTGTGGGGCAGCATTGTGTAGTACTGAACAAGTTGAGTTGATCCAGAGTTACCAGACATGCTGGATTTTCTACAGAGAAATTGAACTTAAGCAGTAAGGCCTTCCCTACTACTGACAAAACCTGAAGTCCCACAGGAAGCTTGGGTACCATCAGATTAAGCTGTCAAAATACCTCTTTTTGAACTTAACAACTACACATTAGCTTTTTTAACTGTCTGAAGGCAGTGCAGAGGAAAGGAAGCCTGCTTGCAGTACTACTTTACGAATGTCTAGAGAAGGGCTTGCCTCAGATGACTACACTGGTATAAATGCAGCACACTAGTAACCTGAGAAATAATCTGGGATGCATGTTTGTGTCTCGTTTTAGAGAGCTAAGGCCGATGACGAAGAACTTGTCCACTGGGACACTGTAACTGATGTGGCTCACCACATCTCTAGCTGTTGAGTAATGTCCAGCAAGAATTTGTTATTTTTAACCACTGCTTCATGACATACAACTAATGGTGGTGCATGGCCAGTCATGTAGCACCTGACCAAGTGGCAATTCCTGGAACAAGACTTATCTCTAATGCCAAGGGCTGAGATCTGGCACCAAATTTAAGTCCTAGATGTGCATTACCTGGCAGTCAATCCAGGATTACAAAAAGTCCTCAAAAGAGCACTTTCATATTGAGTGTCACCATAGCAAAGCAAGGATCATGTCCCAGTAGGACCTTTGGACCAGCCATTGCTACGAAATGTTCACGGCTGTGTTGTGCAAATACCTCATATCAGAAGAGGCCTCTTTCTTTTTATATTTTTTATATTTTTCTCAGTTGGAGTAGATTTTGGATCAAACTTTCACATCATATGATAAAAATAAAATGCAAAAGTTTTCCCCTCAAAACCTGGGATCTGCAAACAGGTAAGTTAATGGGACCTACAGGCCGAAATAGGGCAGTAAATGTGTAATGAGAGAAAAGGTTGCTCAAACAGACTTCTCGTGCCCCAGAGAATTAGACTGTTACACGTCCCTGGAGAGGGACTTCCTACAAGGGTGTGTTGTGATAGAAAAAGGGGAAATAGCATGAAACTGAAAGAGGGAAGATTTATATTAGATATAAGGAAGAAATTCTTTACTCTGAAGGTGGTGAGGCCCTGGCACAGGATGCCCAGAGAAGCTGTGGCTGCCCCATCCCTGGCAGTGTTCAAGGCCAGGCTGGACGGGGCTTGGAGCAATGTGGTCTAGTGAAAGGTGTCCTTGCCCATGACAGGGGGGTTGGAACTGGACTTTTCAACGCAAACCATTCTATGATTCTATGTCTTCAGAATAAGGTCAAATTTCACAGTCCAGCTCATGCGGGGTGGAGTACGTGAGATAATGGAAAAATGGAAGTAACATTGGGCCCACTGTGAGGATCCACATTGACTCCATGAGGAACCACACAAAAATATCTGCTTTCTGCTACAGGAGCAGGGTCCCCCCAGCCACACACTCAGAGCAGACAGTCCCAGGCTGAATGCCATATGAGCCTGGCTGCACACGCTGGAACCCATGTGGGCACTGGTGGAAGAGTAGCCAGGGATGTGTGGCAATGCCATAAGCACCTCTGTGCCAGAGGGTTAGTCATACCCTGAGCAAACCAGGTGCACCAAACATTCTGGAGTGAGCCCTGATTATTGCTTCTCACAGGCTCAATCAGCCAGCTCACTGTTTGTGCAGGACTGATGCAAGGTTCCTGTAACCTCCTTAGCAGCTCACACTGGCCTACTGGTTCTTTCTTAGCTCAATCTGCTTCCAGATCAGATGAAAGCATATTTCATGTACATTGCTCAACTTGGGGATAAGGATTACCAGTAAGAAGGGATGCTAGCTGCCAGGTGAGCAAGGTTTATAGCAGCACTGTGCTGCAGGAATGATTAAAAATTTCTCATGATAACTCCAGTGAATTTGGCTTCAGGAAAATACCTAAAAGGATGAGCTTCAAAACACAAAATACCAGCAAAAAGATTTGGCAAGGAAGTTCTACCCTTTGGTTCTTTGTTCTGCCGTTGGTCTTGGCCATGAGATCTCATTGTCTCCAGTGATTCCTAGCCACTACCAAAACTCCAGCAATATCTGAGCTACCCTTCTGCAAAGCTGATGTGCTGGTGACCTGTGAAGACCTTCCCCTAACATGAGGGTAAATGTCTCACCAGCACATGTATGGCTTTAGGCATCTTGACTTTTGAGCTTAAAAATGTTGGCGCTTACATGGGGAAGAGGGAAAATCTGCCTTTTCCCATTCTTTGCCTGGATTTGGTGTGAAGGTTTGATCAAGTTCAGTCCTTTTGTGGTGCTTTCAAAGTCAATGCCAACTCTAGGCACAAGCTGGCGAAGTAGTTGCTCTTCTGTGTGTTTCCCAGCAAAGTTGTGCAATGGATCTGATGTTTTTCAACAACAGTGGTGGGGAACCTCCTCCTTTCTCAGGGCAAAATAGGCTTTACTAACACATTAGCCAAGATTTTATTGTAAAATCATGGAAGAATGAGCCATGTGATCAGTGCTGTATGAATGAAATTCCAGTCTGTAAATACTCAGGCTGCAGACTCCCCACCCTGGTTTACAAGCTTTTCTACACCATGATCCTGATGTCGGCTCGTGCTGGCAAAAGGCAAGATTGGGGGCAGAGTCAGTTTACTACACCAGGTTTTGGTACGCAAACCCTGTTCTTTCCAAAGGGTTTTTACAGCAAGCTTGGTCTTGCCAGGTGCCACACACTCCTGGTTCCCATGAATTTCAGAGGAAACACTTGGCAGTATACAGGACTTGGCTCATAATATATGAAGGAATGTCTCAGCATCTGTGGCACTTGGATTAGCTGGCTTCATGCTGCCAAGCAGAGCCAAAGCTGATCCTCACATCTTTGATTAGATCAGCCCCAATCTGATTAACATTGCCTAATAAGAAAATTTCTGTCTACGGTCATTGACCTCTAATGAATTCTGTAACATACAATTTCAGCACTGCAAGTAAGCTATATGCTCTTTGCAGAGCAAAGATTTGAGCAAAGTTCCAATTCCTCAAGGCTACTATGCATTTCTCATAATTATATGCTGCAGGTGTCTTTAGGACATTGATTATCTTAGGAAGAAAACACCCCACAAAAAGAAGGGTTCTAATTTTTTATATATATATATATACACATATATAT
>NW_009933441.1:0-53799 GCF_000696875.1 Nestor notabilis
GATACGTCTGGGACTCTTCACCGTGCTCTACACGGTGCCAGCTGCCAGTGTGGTCGCCTGCCTCTTCTATGAGCAGCACAACCGGCCCCGCTGGGAGGCCACGCACAACTGCCCCTGCCTGCGCGACCAGCAGCCTGATCAGGCCCGCCGTCCGGACTATGCTGTCTTCATGCTCAAGTACTTCATGTGCCTGGTGGTGGGCATCACCTCCGGTGTCTGGGTCTGGTCTGGCAAGACCCTCGAGTCTTGGAGGGCCCTCTGCACCCGCTGCTGCTGGGCCAGCAAAGGTGCTGCCGTGGCTGGGGGCACAGGGGCAGGAGCAGGAGGGCAGGCGGCAATTGCTGCAGCAGGAGGACTTGGGGCTGGAGGTGGTGGCTCCCTCTACAGCGATGTCAGCACAGGCCTGACGTGGAGATCGGGCACTGCCAGCTCTGTCTCCTACCCCAAGCAGATGCCCCTGTCTCAAGTGTGAAGAGAAGGGGAAAGAGGCCAAAGGTTATGGAATGAGGGACACTGGCCTGCCTGAAATGCCCCCTCACTGTTTGGTGCCATTAATGAACCCCTAATGGTCCTTATTAGCCACAGCTTGTATAGAACAATGCAGCTGGCAGAGGCCCCGGGCTCCAGCCCCCTCCTCCTTCCCCTCCATTCATATGCAGGGAGCATGTACTTCAAGGAGACAGCTTATTATTTTGCTGGCAGAGGAGGGTAGAGTCTCACCCGTGTCTTGCAGAGGGCAACAGCACAGCAGCTTCTGATTCACTCTGGACTAAGAGCAGCTCATGGGAGGGAGAGTCTCCCTCCACCCCATCCTGAGGTGGGAGTCTGCTGGGACTGCAGGTTTTCGGGATGTTGATGACCAGGCAAATGCCTTACAATACAGACTGAATCAAAACATGTCTTAATTATACACCCCAGCTAAATACGGGTTTCCTACATTAAAGGATGTATTTATATAATTATTTGTTACCTTGTACAGATATGTAAGATATGTATATATCCAAAGCTATACAGTCTGTAAATTTTTTTGTAAAAAAAGTTTAGAGGCTACCCCTGTAAGAGCAAATATGAGTATTCTATTTTGTCAATAAAATGACTTTTGATAAATGACTTTTTCAAGCTTTCCCCCTATGCCTGCCCTGGTTATTCAGCTGCTCTGTCTTTAGGTGGTTCTACAAACTATGAACTACATTCATGCTCCAGTCATTCCTGTGTAATAGATGGCTGCCTTTGTTACAGCAGTGAGATACACAGACACAAGGAAAACAGACACAAGTCATTCAACAAGTTGCTCTGAAAAAGTGTTTGCCAAATTGGGGAGGTGCCTTACCATAGTTCTCTGGTTTGTTTTTTGTTGTTTTGGTTTTAAGATGACAGCATCTTTAACTTGAGCCTTTACAAAAGAGTCATCTCACATGGCATGTTAAGTATCCTTTTAAAATGGGTATTATTTTAGGAATGTGCATACACGCCTCTCCTATCTGTTGTCTACACTTCTGTAAGCACCTGCCTTTCTCAGGATGCATACTGAAGTGTAAAAGGTTAATGTTTTAAATTCATAGATCATGTATGACGGTGGAACAGCGAGTTGAGTTTTGTTAGATCAATCTCTTCTTAACAGATTAAACTAACATCTTAACTTTCGTATATCAAATATGGTCCTTTTTCAAGAGAAAAGGTATTGTTCTTCTGTCAGGACTAAGCTAATTTATTTGAGCAGAAGGCTGTTGAATTAACAGAAGAATGCTTTAGCAATTGTTGAACTTTTTACCTGTCTGCCCAGTGGCTCAGAACATCATTCCTTTAAGAGGAGCTAAATGAATAGGGTTAATCTGTAGGGAACTTGGTTTCTTTTGAGTTTGGGAAAACTTTGATCTTTTCTCTTCACCAAACGTGATGTATAGTCTGAAGTTTCTTTCCCTGCTGCCTGGTTCCTCTTGTTGCAGACCAATTGGCCACCATGGAGCCTTAAAGTTCTTCAATTAAAGGGACATGGGACTTTTTTTTTTTTTTTTTTTTTTTTTATTTTAAGAGGAAGACTTGTAACAGTTAGTGAACACCAGAGGGAAAAGGGAGAACAGCCTTTTAAACAGCTTTTCCCTGCATTGTTAGCCAGACTGCAGGCAGCAAGGCATGGCTTGGAGCATTATAGAAAAGAGCTATGAATGCCCTACAGGTGGTCTGTTCACATAATCTCCCCAATTTAAAACATTTTCCTTTACAGGACAATTGCATTACAAAACTCCCTTCTCTTTTGCTCCTAATTGAACCAAAGAACAACTACAAGATTTTCTTTAAAAACTAAGTGCCTAAAAATTTTTTTAAGATCTATTAACTACAGTCTAATCTGTTTTCTAAAATGGGATTGCTCAGAATACCAGGAGTAGAAGCTCGTTTAGACATTATTCCAGATATTTTTATGCCTTCTTATATTCTGTCAAATTAGCAATCATTTAAAAGCAATTGGTAAGGTTGTGTGCTAGCAGTGAAAAGATAGCCCCAGGTCCCTTATTAACCTGTCAATCATGGTAAGAGATGGGCAGCTACCCTACTAATGACACAGATATCAGTCATGATTTGTGGGAAAAACCTCATTCCATTGAGTGCTGATTGATTATTGGTGTCCCTTTCAAAGATGTTGTAACTTAATAGACTCCTCCACTTCTACAAAGTTACCAGGATCATGAAAAGGAGGAATTTAAAATGCCAATCTCTTAATTTCTTGGAGGGAAAACTAATTTTAACTTCTCAAATGCAAAGAGTGTTCCACTGGGATTTATGCGTGGTGCCTGTTTATATGCCAGTGGACGAGGAATGGAATATTGACATTCCTGTAAGTTGAAAAGGCCTTAGTGTTTTCCTGTATTGCTTGAAACATTTTGTAACAGTCGTTGAAACATTTAAATCAACGTGGCAGTTCGCTTTGCTGTCGGTGGGGCTATGGTAGAGGGGAAGCCCTAAGTGTGGAAGCACAATCACTTCTTCAGATAAAAATCTGTGTTACTTCCCCTCCAGTGGGTTCTAGCAAGGAACAGGAGAGGTACAGTCACAACTGTCTTGTGAGAATTTGTTAAGATAAGTCTCGCAGACTGCTGGTACGGGTTGCTAGTGCTGAGATAAAAGGATTTCTAGTAAAAGATAGGAAGTAGCCCTGTGTTTCTTAATCTACCTTGGAAGGAGCTGAGAGGTGCTGCAGGTGGACTTAGGCAGGAAAGAGGTCTCAAAACTAGCTAGGTCAGTAAGATGTCTGCTTTGGAAGTGAAGGAGTAATAATGCAAAGATTACACAAATAAAAATGAGATAAAATCAGAATCACTAGAAACAAACTTGGAGAAAGGGTGCTGAAGAGGTTAATTTGTAAGTAAGTGCAGAGTTTTGTGAATCTACATAAAGTTTGTGTTTAGGGGAGAAAACCCAACAGAAAGGCATTTAGGTATACAAGAAATAAAACCCTACAGCTACACAGGCCCTCACATTATCATGATATCCTTTATCAGACTTTAAAGGTAAATTTGCTGTGAAGATCCAGAAAATGTCAGTAAGGTGGTAGGAATTATATGTCAGCTTTTGAGGTCTGATGACAAACTGCCTTCTCCCTAAATCTGCTAGACAGCTACTAAAACTAGTCCCAGCAGACCTGTGGCCCCAGCCCTTGCCTGCAGAGCAGGAGTGCTCTCATCATCCCTGCTGGCACCAGCTCACTGGTTGACAGCAGCCATGCACCCAGCAGCCATACTGGCTCTGGGGAGCTGAGGGCAAGCTTTAGTATCACTGAGGTGGCTCCAGAACACAGCCTGTATAGCAATGTTTGGAGAGCTGGCTAGACGGCAACTGGGAGCCTCCTGCAGCTCACAGAAGGGCTTAACTGTGCTGTTCAGGAGAGTGACTAAGCTAGCAGAGATACATGGTTCAGGATTTTTTTCTTCTCTAGTAAGCAACATACCTTTAGAGCGTTCCTTTTCTTTCCACGACCCCTCCCTGCTTTACATGTTCCTGCTTTTCAAAAGGAAATCCTATGGATTATTCTCCTCCTGTTATAATGACTGAATAATCCTGCAGCCTCCAAAGAAGCTGGCCCAGCTGCCAGCGAGCCTTTTAAAAAGAGGCAGAGCAGCGCAAGAGCCTCAGGAGGGACACCACATCTCCCCTGGGCCCTGCTGTTGAGCCCTGGGACCTATCTGGCACTGTCCTGCAACCTGCTCTGAAGTTTTCCCTTTGTGGGGAAAGCTTCCCTGAAGCTTTGCTAATCAATCATGGAAGGGAAGGAACTTCAGACAGAGAGGAATTGGGAAATCACTATATATTTAAATAATATGAATGTGACCAGGTTTTCTGAGAAGACTGTGAAGGCTAAGATACACAAGGAGTCTTTTTTCCTTCTTTCTTACACAGTAACTTAAAATCAAATTATTGAAGTGCTCACCCATTAAAGAGTTCTTCAAATGTGCTTGACTAGTCCTAAAAGGTCTCCCAGGTCGGGTAGGAGAGCTGGAGGCTGGGTCACCTCTGTGTGCTCTGCCCACATCATGCTTCACCCCAGCTTCAGAGGCCAGGCTCTTTCCAGATTCACTTGGGCAGACACTTCACTAGACATCTGAAGGTGGCTTGTAGGAAAAACCTACGAGTTTTTCACAAGAGGTGTCGTGGTTCAAGCCCAGCCGGCAACCCGGAACCACGCAGCCGCTCGCTCACTCCCCCCCCTTTTCCTTCCTCCCCCCGCTCCCGGAGGGATGGGGAGGAGAATTGGAGGAATGTAACTCCCACGAGTTGAGATAACAGCTCTCCAGTAACTAAGGTATAATACAAACCACTGCTGCTACCAATAATGATGATAAGAGGAATAACAAGGGAAAAGGACACAACCGCTCACCACCCGCCGACCGATACCCAGCCCGACCCGAGCAGCGATCTGGGCCTTCCGGGTAACTCCCCCCAGTTTCTATACTGGGCATGACGTGCTGTGGTATGGAATACCCCTTTGGCCAGTTTGGGTCAGGTGTCCTGCCTCTGCTTCCTCCTGGCTTCCCCTCCTCTCTGGCAAAGCATGAGACTGAGAAAGTCCTTGGTCAGAGTAAACATTACTGAGCAACAACTAAAAACATCGGTGTTATCAGCATTGTTCCCAGACTGAAAGTCAAAAACACAGCACTGCACCAGCTACTAAGAAGGAGAAAAAATGACTGCTGTAGCTGAACCCAGGACAAGAGGAAACCAGTACTGGGAGCCAAAGCAGGATGCCCAGATTGAAAAAAGAATCGGTAGCTGAGAAAGAAATACCAGAGTCCTTGGAAGAATCCCAGCTCTACTTTGAAATATAAAAACTTCAATATGAGTACAACTAGTGTTTGATCCCAGTCACTGTGCTCAACTTCTTTCACAAGCACTACATGCAGTACAAAAGCCAAACCTAGCCTGCCCAGTTAGTTAACCTTCTTAACCAATGAAGACATGGAATTTTAAATGGGATAGACAGGTCACCTATAGACAGGGGAAAAGTGAACCGGTGATAATGACTGCTGAAAAATGACAAAAGATGCTCTTGGAGTAAAAGTTCACCTGCAGTCAGGATCATGCTGGAGGAAAGCTCAATGTGGGCCAGTCAAACCAGCTTGTAGAATCACAGCCAGTTTCTAAAGTGCCTGTTACAACCTGCCTGCAGCATGCCCTGCTCCTGCACCCTGTTTCAGAGCCACACAGCCTGTGTGTCTTGAGGCAGACACTTCTTCCACTCTCACCTGCTGTGGCCAGCCCAGGTTCTGTCCCAGTAGGGAAGCAAGCAAAGAACAAACTGTCTCCATTGCCCATCCTGGCCGTGTTCCCCCTCTTTTTGCCCTGCATACCAGCACTGGATGGTATAGAAAAGAACACATCTCTTTCTAGAATTAAAGAGGCTCAGCAACAAATGTCTCCCTGAAAGCAACAGGAAGAGCCTAAAAAGAATAAAGGAAGTGATTTACAGGTGATGGTGCAGGGAAGAAATACTAAACAGGGCAGACTCCCTGCATGCGGTCATGATGAGCAGCCTTTAAAAGAACTCAACAGAAATGTTCAGACAGCTCTATTTATTTAAGCTTTTATAAATGCCCATCATTACTGTAATCAGGTATGTTGGTTTCACTAGTTCAGCAGAAAGGATCACACATGATAAATGCTATTCTGGTATGGAAATAACTAGTGTCTGGTATTAAAATGTGGAGCCATAATCTGAGGTGACTAAGGATAGTCAAATCACTTCAGAAACTAGTACCTAAGGTCAAATGATGAACCAAGCTTTTTGAAGGCTGAGGTAATACATTTTTACTCCTGTAAGTCTGTCTCTTATCTATGATCTCAAAACACTTTACATCATTCACTTATGAATTAAAAGTCAAATTTCTTCTTGGGAGACAAAAATTGCAGTAATAATACCTAGGCTAACAAAACTTAAATGCAGGTCTAGGGGAAGAGCCTGGATTTCCCAACTCCATTCTGTGTTTCCAATAACACTCTATTTTACAAGCACTTCTTCACACCTACACCCTCCCCACCAATTCCCCCTCACCAGCCCCCCCAAAAGGCCACAGTTCCACATGCCCAAAGCGTACACAGTTTCCCACACACAGCACCAGATCTATCACCAGGTTTTAGTAAAGCTGGAGCTCTCAGGTACCAATCCCACCACTACCTTTACAGCTAATGAAACACTCTAGCACTTACCTGGGGCCTGTGAGAGTGATGTGGTCCTTTTCACCAGGAAGACACAAAGAGATTTGAGGGATTTACTTAGGTGAAAAGAGACAGATTGGAGTGGGGCCATCACGTTAAGTTTACCAAGCCATACCTGTGCTGATAATCTGAAGCTAAATCAGCTTTTAAAAGACTGGAGAAAGAATTACTCACTCTTCCCATTCTCTAAGGTATGGAAAAGAGTTACAAGAGTTTTGTAGTTGATCAGGCAAGACATCTCGGCAGACAGAGGGCCCACTGCCCCTCTCTCTGCAAGCCAATGCTTGCAGCCCTTTTCTTAGCATCCCCTCTCTCCCTTGTGCATGGTGAGGCCATGGCATGGGTGATGCCCAGAGGGTCCCATCTCAGTGCACTGAGGTCAGCACACCCCATGGCCCGGCCCACTGCACAGGGACCTTGCACATACGTACCAATGTCATCCGCTGGGCAGGGGCGACTGCCACTGCAATTAGAGAAAACCACAGAGCTAGGGCATCCTTTTTTAAAACACAGCTTTTCAAGAAAATACAAATATAGTCAGAAAGACATGGGCACGCCACTTTACATACCCAATATAGTGCAAAGGAGAAAGCTGGACTATCTGTCTTGGATGCTATCTGATATTTTTAATACATTGCAGAAAAAAATCCGGTTCTTTTCCAATAATTTTTGCCTGATGTGACTTGTTAAATGCTTTCATGTATGTTTTAAATGCATTACCTAACTGTTCTTTCCTCCAAACATTTGTCGTTGCTGAATTATACTTAGCACTGTTTAAAGAAGCATTAGTCTCAATTATTTTTTGTACTTGAATTTTTGGCAGAAAATAAACCTATGACTAGAATGCCCCATTTTCACATCTTCTGAAATCAGAAAGAATAATTTTCATGGTATGAACTGGCTTGATTCAAAATGCCTGTTAGACATGATAGCCTCATCACTTCCCAGTGGTTGCAATCTAAATGGTCTCTTCTGATGTAAATCAGAAGATGTGGCAATCTGGCTTATGAAACAAATGTCTTGCTTTGGCTTCCTGTCCAGACGTAGGGTGGGAATAAAACTAAATCTGACTTTTTGGGAAGGGAAGGGGAAACACTTCCCATCCAGCTAGAGAACGTGTAGCTTTGGAGCGGCGCATGTTCTGTACATTCTGTACATTGCTGCCATCTGGAGCTATGGCCTCTCAGCACCACACAGAGCCCAGAGCAGCCGCTCGGCAAGGAGCTGCGCTGCTTTCCTTCCCCAAACCTGCTGTGCAGAAAACACATTTACCGCTGTGTTTTTTCTTTTAAAGCTGGGGTAACTTTTCACAAAACTCCAGGGAAGTGATATTTTACCCATAACAATGTGGAAAGTCACAGTTTTACAGGATATGGAGCAGGGCATTAGGAATAGTGAGATCAGAAAACTGCAGAGACCCACAAGGAGTTCACTGCTGCCATCCTCCAGCTCATTAGTGTACAAGAATTGTGTGTGTTGTTTTTAGCAGCTAAAGAGTTATTTATGGCTTCTATGTTCTCAAGCCAAAGTGAGTGAGGGGTGCAACCAGGGCAAACGCATCAGAGCAATGCAAATCACTGACAAGGCATCATGAATGCAAGCTGAGCAGAATTTAAATACAATCCATGAATGAGAGGAAAGATTTGCATGAGGGAAAGAATCATTAGAATCTGATTTAACAAGCAGTATATAAAATGGGCCTTTGCAAG
The DNA here is from genome assembly GCF_000696875.1 of Nestor notabilis. Classification (NCBI taxonomy): domain Eukaryota; kingdom Metazoa; phylum Chordata; class Aves; order Psittaciformes; family Psittacidae; genus Nestor; species Nestor notabilis. The sequence continues at coordinate 8,415 of NW_009933441.1, forward strand.
CTTAAAATGAAGCAAAGCACATTCATGTTATACATTCTTAATGGAAAAAAAAAAAAGCAAAATCACAAAACCCCTAATTTATTAGTAGAGCTTGGAATAGAAATGGTTTTCACAGAATACCTTTAGATCCTGATTCAGAAACTTGTGCTTGATTGCTTCCTTGAATAGAAATGGATCATAAGCATGTCGGGTGGTAAGGACTATTTAAGTGCATGCCAAAGTCCTATTGATTTCAATGAGATTTTACAAGATGCTTAAAGTACGTGTATGCGTAAATGTTTTCTTGAACAAGAGTGCTTTTCTGAATTAGGGTTTAGCTCATGAATTTACACAGTGCTTTCAAACATAATTCCTTCTGGGAAAATCAAACAGATGAGAACAAAAATTATATATATTTCTGTATGTCTTAAAAGAAGGTAATGGAGAATTAACCTGGGTAGAAGTATTCAGGGTAGAATCCTCTGTAAGTTCCAAAAGCCATCAGTGAAAAAATCTATGGAAGTTAAATGTGAATAATATACAGAAACTTTCATAGACCCTCTGCTGGTTTCATACCAACTAAACTATGGAAGATTGTGAATATAAGGTATTACATAGATAATGACAGTCTCTTGGAAGAAAAGGGATATGTTATTTTACATTAAGTAATACTGTATTCTGTCTTTAAGAAAAGTAAGAGAATTGCTCTTTTCATTTCCAGTCAATTGTCACAAACACTGGGCAGAACAAACTATTCTTTAATGTCTTCTGAGATGCAAACTGTCTACCTCTAAATATATTGTCTTTTGAAGCAATGGCTGAGGTTACTGATTCTGATGTGCTGTGTTTTCTGATAATAAGAAATCATGTATCTCTGTCAACACTGGACAGTCTTTTTGTTTCTGTTGAAGCATTGGTCCAGCTCTGCATGTACATCTCCAAGCATATTCCTGTGGAACTACAGTGCTGCTTTTTATGCACTTCTCTCAATTAAGCTGTTAGCAACAATACACAGGGGAATTCAAAAAGCTCAGTCTACAGTTGTGTGGCCATACTGACTGTACTTGTGAAAGTTAGACTTTAGTGTCAGTTTTTCTTTTGGCATTATAGAAGATTGCAGAGTGTTGCAGAGGTGACTTGCAAGATGTCTTTCTGAAATCTGTGAAAGGTATGACCAGTGTTTTGTTTTCCTGCTCTTTTTCTAAATAATTCTGCCATGAAAATGTTTAACATCATATGATATTCCAGGTCAATAGCAACTACGATTCTCCTGTCTTTGCTTTCTCTGTCTCTTTTGTTAAGCAAAACCAGTATCACGTTTGGTGAAAGGTGACATCCTTTACAGTAGTACTTCTTCAGCTGTGATAATTGCTTAAATATTTGTTGATATTTTCATAATTTAATTTCGTTTCCTCCCCCCCCCCCCCGCAAGCACCATATTTAGATGAAGGCTGAGGTTCAGCTCAAGACTAACAAGACTAAGACGTCTAAACACAGGTAGATATCTAAATACAGTTAGGGAATTTTTTTTAAGGTAGGCTATTACATCAATTCCCATTGTAGTCAATAGAGTGTTAGGGATGTAGTCAGTGCATCCTGGCAGATGAGTCCATTCCCTCTAAAGTAAATCTGTGGGCCTTAATTCAGTTGCTCAGACATACATTCCAGGTGGTCCTGGAAACTCTTATCTAGCTTCTACCTGTCTGTCAAAAAAAGCATGGGTCTCCTGTAATTTTCTGCCATGTCTGGTGAATATCTCTGGTAGCTCTAATAACATGAGATACCTTTTGTGAGCAACTGATTGGAGCCCAGATCTGGATTTGGCCAGATCTCATCAGAGAGTAATGGGAGTTTGCACGCTTACCTCAAAGCTACGTGACAAAATGTGGGTGACTTAATCTTGAGCTGAACCCTGCCAAGAGAGTCTGATGATTCTATTTATCATCAGTCACATCTCTGCTGCAAGATTTCAGTATTTTCTTTGCTGGGGTCTATCATGTCTTTGTAAAGCTGGTGCAATTTATCATTTTGATTGTTCAATGAAAAGGTTGTTTCTTAGCCACTAATCTGGCCTCTTTGACCCCCTGAAAAACACTCTGCGCATTGTCTGCTAAGGATTTAGGAGGGGTTATTCTTGACAAGGCCTTTGATTAGTATAATAATAAGTTATTCAGTACAAACATAAGTTATCGAAAAGGTATTATTTTAGTATTACCTCTTTAGGCAGTCCCCTCATCAGTAATGATACCTATGTGCTTTCTTCTACCTTGTTGCAGTATATTAACTTCTCTGTTCTTTACTTTAAAATTTATTTTGCTGCTGCTGCTTCATTTCCTGGCAAAATTTTAGGGAGGCTGTTTTTTACTTTGGTTTGCTTAGTTTATTCATTTTTCTTCATGATATTTCTTCTACGACCACTTAAACTGCATAACCATGTATCCTTAAACCATGCAAGTTCCATCAGCTCCTCTAGAGAGCAGCAAATATGTTCAAATAAAATAGTAACATGATTCAACCTAATGTTCCCTGACACGCTCACAAGCTGTATTAACTAATCTTGCTAAGTACTAATAAAGAGCAAAGAACTATGATGAATGGAGGACCTATACCTGAGTCTGGCATTTTCAGACATTGTCTGAAACCGTCCTAGCCCTGGAACTTAGTGTGGATGCAGCCCATTTACGGTCTCTCAAAGTCCTGCTTGAGCCCAACCCCAGCTCACCAACATCTTGTGGCAGAGGGGAGAAGGAAGGCAACAGAGGTGTAGCCTGGGCCAGGGACCAGACTTGGATGCCCACCAGATCTGTGGGCTGCAAAGCTTCCCGTCCTTATTCACTTGGGACTGTCAGCCAAAAGGAAACACTCGCTTTCTGAAAAACACCCACAAGTTCTCCATTCCTCATGGCCATCAGTGGGCGTTCGACAGATGGGGTTCTGTCTCCTGGTGTGCACTAGGGTTTAAGGGAACTTGGCACCTGACAGTGAGCCACAGTTATTATTTTTTTAAAGGAAAATAGACAAAGTAATGAAAAGTCTTCCCAGCTGTAGACCTCTTCAGACTAACACCACCACGTTCTTGGACCTAAGAAACATATAAATCTTCAAAAGAAGGACAAAGTTCCCTCTGTTCTTTAGGCTCAGTCTCCAAAGCAAGATTGACAGCTGCCTGCCTAAGCACTTGCACAGCTGACACAGACCTAACAGCAAGGCAAGCTCGTTCTAATGGGAAAATCTGTGAAAAAGAGCTTTCAAAAACACACTCACATTTGCAAGCCTGTCTCTGGGAAAGTTTTCTGCCAATAAAGCCTCTTGGTCTATGCCAAGGATCACTGTCCCTGGAAGTGTTCAAAAAATGTGTAGGTGAAGCCCTTAGTGACGTGGTTTAGTGGTGGCCTTGGGAGTCTTGGGTAAGGGTTAGACTTGATGACCTTAAAGGTCTTTTCCAACCTGGCTGATTCTGTGAGTCTACAATTCTATGTTTGAATTTGTATTGAATTCCTAAAGCAGCTTTTGCAAAGGTTTTTCTCTCAGATATAAGCCTGGCCAACTAAGTTAATATGTCACCGCAGATCTGCAGAAGGCCTATGGCTGCAAGCAAAGCAGCTTTTCCTCAGTTTTCTGTGACCACACACTGCATTTCATCACCACTACCACCCCTCCTGGTGGCAATTCACTTCAAATTGCCAGGTACCAAAGTACAGGTGTGAACCGCCTTCCCCCAGATCACCACCTGAGCTCTTTTAAATAGAGAGCACTGGATGGACAGAAAGCATTGCCAGTGTAAGGGCTGCTGCCAAGGCCACACCAAAGCAAGGGGCTGAAATCCCTTCTGGAATATGGACTTACCATGAGTTGGGGCAATCACTTTGCCGATGGTCCTGGAGATGGTGGAAGTGGAAGTCCAGGGTTTGGGGTGGATTGTACCTTGCTGCACTTGAGATGTGTAGTGGCAGCTGGGGCAGCCCCATGTGGGGTGCAGCTGGTGTACTGGAAAACCACAGCCTTCTGTATCGTGAGACCACCGGGTATTGAGACAGACAGAATATAGAGACTGGCAAAACTGGAAGTAGCTGACACTCACTAGCACTTTCTCTTTACAAACTGATTCCTTCACACACTTACACACACAGTGCATGGTGGTGTGCTAAACTGCAGGGAAGACTCAACCAAAGGAGCTCAGTCAACACTGAGATGCTAGGTGAGGCTTTCTGTCAGGTGCTGACTGAGGCACCCATACCCTTATGATATTTTTTATATAGTCTAGTTTTAAGGAAGATCCTGCTGTTTCTCCAGTGCAAATAAATTTATCTATAGTTAACTTTGCAGACACAGAAGCGTGCCTGCAGTTGTATTACATGTCTACCAAAGGGTTGCTCTGCAAGGTGTCTGGCTTTGCAACAGTTTCTCAATGTAACCCTATATCAGAAGATTCCTTTCAACTGATCCACTCACCTTTCATGAATCAACAGAAGTACTGCATGTTTAAGGTGCCCAGTCTGTATTGGCAGGGCCTGCAGGCTGCCTGCAGGGATGCAGTGGGCAGCTCTGTAGGGACTGAGAAGTCCTTGAAGCTGTATTTTGGTGCTCTTATGAAGTCTATGCATACACTCCAAAACCAAGGCAAAACTTCTATAGAATTTGGTGTCAGAAGCAGTGTGGGACAATATTTAAACTGAGCTGGTCCCCAGCTTCTAGTAGGGAAGTCAGAAGTTAAAGGACTTACTTCCAATTGCTGACCCCAAATACTCCATCTTTCTGGAGAGCACTGTATATAAACTTCAGTTTCTAAAGAAAAGCTCAGAATCTGCCATCATCTTCCGTCTGTAAATTGTTCATTAGTGAAAGCTTTTCAAAGCTAATCTGCTACTCAACCTGAAGTATTAGCTGCAGAACCTGAATTAGAGACAGCTCTCCACCTCCTGGCATTTTCATGTTGTGAATGGCACAGGATCATAAAAAGTCTTTGGATTTAGCACTGTATGTGTACTCCTATTAATTATAGTTGTGGAGATGGCTTGGACATCCTGCCTGTCAAACCCAAATGGATGAAAACAGAAGGGAAAGTGAGAGAAGGCAAAAGCTACTGAAGTAGATTGTGACTGTAATTTAGCTACATGGGTGCTGGATAGATTTAATTGCAGAGATACAGTTCATACTTTCCAATCAGATTTCTTCCTTGGTGAGCTTATTTTTCAGAACTGTCATAGATGTGCATCACAGGCCAAGAGTTCATGCTGCGACTTTGAACAGAGACCGTCTAATTTGCAGAACATTTTAGCAACTCAGCTACAATGTAAGAGCATTACATTGTAAAATTGCTTCTCTATCAGTTGAACATCAGGCTATTAAAAGCAGTGCAAAAGACAGAATTTAAATAACAGCCTTTTCAACTACTCTACTTTCCTATTTTGGGGTATGCATTTCTTTATTATCCTAAAATACTACAAGCGGTAATAAATGATCTGTTCTCCATTGTAATCATGACATTAAAATAAAATAATGTGCAATTGATATTCTCTTTAATGTTCCCTTCTAGAAAGATAATCACTGCAATAATGATGTATCACGTAAGGGCAGATAATTTTAATAACATGAAAGAATACACTGAGGATCTCTCTGCATTGTTAACTTCAGATTTAATACTTATTGTGGTCTGAACTGAGGGATACATGGAGAACAACTGGTGCTAATGGGAAATTATGCATTCCCTAGACACCTGTCTACAGTGTATTTCACAAGAGAAGAGAGTCATGGGTTTCCATTATGCTGATGGGAGCAAATCAAGCAACTCAACAAGGAGTGTGAGACAAGAGGATAAAGTGATTATAACTGATTGAAACTTGGGGTTTGGCTTCTACTTTGGTTTTGGATTGGGTTTTTTGTTTTTGCTTTTTAACTGAATTCCAAACTAAAACAAAAGAAATTGAAAAATTTTGTTCATAAAAATAAGTTTTTAAAAGTCTATCTTATTTAGGCGTAGGAAAAAGTGTTGGTTTTTTTTTTTTTTTATTTAAATCATGCCCATGCTGTAGAAACTCTGAGTGCTACTTGATTTGATGCATGGAAAACATGGAAATTCCAGGTCTCCAGCAGCCTACTACATACTTATTTAGCAAGAGGAGTGCCATGATGCAGTAGAAGATACTATTAAAACAACATTCTGTTAGGCATTTTATAATTTTCCAATAAAAATTTTATTTCCCATGTGAAAACTATTTTATCACAGTTTTCCTGATCAGTTCCAAATCTATTTTCAGGGAGTTCAATTCCTTTCTGTGTAGTCTCAAGTTCAATACCACACAAGAGTGGATGAGCAATATATGGCGTATCTTACATATTGTTCCATGAACCCATCTCCAGGTGCAAGTGGTACCTGCGCTGCAGCTACGGCAGCCTTGTCTGAACCCAAGACAAAGCTCCCTGAGGGCAGTATTAGGAGTATTGTGGTTTCAACCCATATTCTGAAACACTTTTCTGAAGTACACAGGTTAAGAAAAGATTTAAAATGCACTGGCAAATGTAACAGTAGCTTTTGTAACATTTTTCTGAGTATGAAGTACATTCTGGAAGGACTTCTGGAACCAACACACACATTTAAAAGACTAAATCTTGGCTTCAACAGCAGAAAATCTTGTTGCTTTCTTGCTCCACATCTATTATTTATTTTACTCACTCTTTCTAGGACATCTAGACATCTTCATCTTAACATTCAGTGTTATTGAATGTTCTTTCAAACAGATCTTCTTTCCCATTTTCTCCTCTCCACTGAGGATCCCCTTACCAAGGATCACTTAATTTGCTTGAGCTGTGGAAGCTCAGAATAGCTCAAGCACATCTTCTCTTGGTCTTCCCTTACTGGTACATCCACCCAGTTTGTAAAACTATGTCTTTGTCATTAATAAATGTGACTTGGAAAAAGTTGTTAGAAGAGACTCAGAGACATTTCCTTAGGAGCAGGTTGTTGATGCCAGAAGCTTCTATTCAGTCCCCAGTGAAAAGTCCATATAAATCCTGCTTTTTAAATATGCAGTTATTGTAAACACATTAAGTGCTTATTACACAGACCCCAAAATATGAGTCAAAGGGTCCACATGTCCTAAAAGCAGCCAGGTCTGCAGCCGAGTGACACAAACCAAAGGCCACAGTCTCACAAGAAGAAAGTGCAAACAGAGTAAGGAAGAAGTTCACTAATTTCACTTTGTATCTTTCCATTTCAAACACAAACAGGATCTTTCTGATTTGAAATGAGACTTCTCAGTCATTAAAACATGTCTAACTGGAGACACAAAAAAGCAAACTGTGTCCAGCCACAACACATTTATTATTTATCCTACCCTATTTATATCTCACGCTGAGGGATGTACGCAGTAGACTGAATCCACATTTGTTCCCTACATTCCTTCTCACAGCTGAGAAGATGCAATGAATCATAAAAGGTCTCATTGTTGCAATGTTCTGTCATGGTATGTGTAATCAGCACAGACCCTGTTAAAGAGGCTTTGGAGGATGAAGAGTTTAAATATTTAATGTTTTTCTGCCTATGATAAGTTTAATAATTAATGTTGCTCCTACCCTGAAAATGACAAATCATACAACAAGCACACATGATAAAAGAAACAAGCACAGCTAATAGAGAGAAAAACTTTACTTAGGAAGTAGTAATTAAAAACCTCTATAGCTTTGGGACCTCAGGATCCCAAAGTACTTTGCTGGCAGAAGTAAATTCTGCTTTTCTACCCAAACAGCAGTTCTGTCTATCTGTATAGCTACCTAATTTTTGAGGGCATGCAGAAGATGAGAGGTAATTAAGTGTTTACCTTAAATCTTTACCTTTCAGGTGTGAGAAATGATACCCAGATGTCACAGGCCAAACTGTTCTAAAGACTTCTGCAGGAGAGAAAAGGAAGAATGTGGAAGCTGTTGTCCCTTTATGTTCTGCACAGAGGAGCCAGCCGCTAAGTTATTACAGAAACTTGTTACATGGCAGGCTGAGCGATACTAGATCTGTGCCTGGGTCTAAACAGTGTCATAGATACTCCAGCTCCAAGCAGTATCTACAAATACTAGATCTTGCCACCTTCTGAATAATCTGTTTTACAAGATGCTACCACCAGTACCTTTCTCTGAGTACATGCTCCTCCACGTCCACTCCCACTGATGATCTACAGGTATATGCAACCTTCAACCCCCACTGACTTGTAGCTAAAAGAAATTCAGCTCACACACTGCTGTGCTTCAGTGCTGGACCACGCTTATGTAAATGCAACAGAATTAACATTGAAGGAAAGCACAAAGCATGACAGTAATAAAATCTTCCGTGATTCACTCAATAACATTTTCAACTGATTAGCATAAGAAGTCTGTCAGACAAAGAAAGTGAGCACTTTGACATAGACATTGCCACTATATACTCCTTTCAGGGTAGAAACCATTTTCCCTAAGCCCAGGTCTGACTTAATCGTGTTGTGGGAGAAATAGGTATATGTAGAAAGTGACTCACCTTACCTTCAGAGATGCTTAAACGAGGTCAGGTGACTCATTCCTCCTACTGAAATCAAGATCCCAGTAGGACTATTTCAGATTGAGACACGTAAAACCTTGTAGATGTGTCAGTAGTACGCCTATGTCAGTGCACAGTCAGTAGAGCCAGGACACGGGCACTGGTGTCAGGCCCCTGCACTGCCAAACTGCTGGAGCACTCCCTGATACCCTTCTGGCTCACACCACCTAGTTGTCTCCTGAGCAATTCTCAAGCACAGGACCATTCCGACAGGTGATCTGGGTGAAGCCAGCTTGTTTGGGAGGCTATTAGAGCTGAATAATTCAGATGTTGTCAGACTGTGCCAGCTAACATCAGGGGCAGAGAAAGGTACTGCCATGACATTGCTAACTAGGATAGGTATAGCCTTCCATCAGTAAGATCCAGGGTTTTTTTAACATTTTAACGCTTTGCTACAGAACATGCGTTTTTCTTTTATTCACTTTCTACTCTTCTTGCTTGAATATCGTTTCTTAGAGTAGGCTTTGAGAATTTAGTATGAGGAGATAAATTAACCTTCTGAGAGTAGACAACATACAACTATGTCGAAAAGTCACATCTTTCTTAAGCTCAATCTTTTGCAATGAAATTAGGTTAGGGTAAACAAGTGTTCACATGTACTGCTGGAAAACCAGGTCAGTCATATCAGTGACATGCAACAGCTTTTTAAAGTCTCTTACACTCAGAAGAAAACAAAAATGTGCTACATTTTTCGAAGAACAGTTCCTTTAATGCAATATCCTTCAAACTCCAATCCAAAGATTTTGCTTCCTCATCTCTGGAGGAACATACCATAGTAGAGTGTCTTTGCAGCATAATCATAGCCAAGAGATCCAGCTGAAACCACCTGAAACCTCCTCAGAGATGCTATGACTTGTCCTGCCAGGGTCATAGGGCAGTGGTCCTCAGGGCTCTACACCCATTCTGACTTTTTTGACCTCAAGCAACTGGTACTGCTATAATTTGATTGTGCATCAGGGTTCTTTAGCTCAGCTGAAGGGTAGTATCCTAAAAGCTTGCTCTGAACTACAGAGGAAGAAACTCCAAGGTGAGACTTGATCTGAGGTCTCAAACTCAGGGCATCTTTAATGAAGTCTTGCTGAAGCCTGGGTCTCACTTGCCCACATGTAGTTCCTTGGTGATCACTAGCACACAAGGGTTCTTCAGCGCTATCTTGCTTAATAGCAAGATCTCCTGATATACAAGGCTTATTGCTGTTGCTGTTAAGGTTAGCGCTAGCAGTTTGCTGAGACACCACTTCAGGATGAAGAACAGCCTCTTCCTCTTCAGAGAGAAGTGAGCAGGAGCCATCACTGGTCTGGCTGCTATTTGATACTGGACAGTCTTGATTCTGAGGTGGAGAAGAGCTACCATGCTGTTCTGGGGGAAGGTTTAAAATGCACTCATTCTCTTCATGGAGGTTTGGCAGCAGCTTGTTCTTTTGGTTTCTTGCTGTGATTCTGCGGAGAGCACAGAAAAGATCGGCGAGGCTAAGCAGAAAGGTTAGGCTGCTGACTCCCCAGATGAAAATCATCATGATGGATTTCTCAGTGGGACGAGAGATATAACAGTCAACTGCACTTGTGCAAGGTGAATGGTAGCAGGAAAAGCGCTCAGGAACAAAAAATCCAAAGAGGAAATATTGCACAGCTGCAAAGGCAGCCTCAAGTAGTGTCCTAAAAAGAAGATGAACAGCATATGCCCCAGAAAAATTAAGGACACGTAGGGTGTCTGCACCACAACCTGATCTATTGACAACAGCACTTCTACAGGGCTCCTTCAGGTCTTTGAGGCTTGCTAAACCCTTATTCCCTTTGCATCCATGTGCCAAACTGTGCATTCTTACAATGTACATAGCTACTTTGTGCAGAACATAAATGCTGAATGCAGCATAAGGTAGCAGGATAGACACAGTCTGAATGAGCCAGAATCTAAAGTGAGATACAGGAGAGAACAAATCATAGCAGACATTGGAGCATCCTGGTTGCAGGGTGTTGCAGATGAAGCGCTCCTGCTCGTCTTGGTAGAGTGGATAGCCTGCTAACACTACCACTGCCATTCGCAGCAGAATTACTAACATTAGCCAGATCTTTCCTAGAAGGGAAGAAAAGGTAAGGAAAAGGAGTCAGAGCGCTGAGAAAGAAGGGAAGGCAGGAATATAGTGATGCTCTCTCTATACACAAAACATTTGAAGAACTAGCCTCTGTGATCAGGCTCCCCTCTTAATAGATCCTCTTTAGTTTTGTTTGGACTGGGACTCAAAGCTGTGTGAAAATGTGTTAGCTGACACATTCCACAACCTTCATTTAGACTCAACAGTGTAGGAGTTTGATGTACAATAAGCCATGCCAATGGAAACCTCAGCCTAATGAAAACACCCTATGTCCAAATCTAATAAAAAGAGTTCACAACTCAGTTCATAATCCCATTTCACTTACAGTTCTTCCTTGTTGTTGGGTTCATACCTCCGCACCTGAATTTTGTCCGATTTTGATAATATAGGTTATTTAACACAGTATGGAACTTCTAGATATACAAGATTGTTCCATGACATAGTATTTGTTCTTGGTCTTGGCCATGAAATTATATGTAAAGTTTGCTACAGCCAACAAAATACCTCTGTTGTGACTAGACTGGTGCTTACTAGTGAGCTAGTTAACAAGTGCTATTAGCAAACATAAGAAAGATGTTCTACAAATGTACTTCTGTGTGTGCATACGTTACCCAATCATTTCTCTCTGCTGTTTCTTTGGTTGCCCCATCTTGATCATGTCTTCCAACCTTGGTGCACAGCTGCTCTCTCCATTCAGCCTGAAAGCTTCCTTGTGTCAACACCAAGTGAAGCTTTACAAGCTTGGTATTATCTTACATTGCTTCCTTTATCTTTCCCTGAATTCTTTTGTATGACGCATTAGGTAGGGCTTGATCTCACCCACTTTAATTGGAAAGATCAGGCCTTATTCCATTACAATAACACTGAAAATCAGACATTGGTACCCTACATATCATAACTTCTGAATGAAACTGTATTGTTCATGACAGTTTCTTGGAGGAATTTGGATGGAGTAGATTTTTATTAAAAGGGTTGGGGTTTTTTGTAGTTGCACACACTGCTGTGTTAATGAGAAAAAGTTATTTATTTAAAAAAAAAGAAAAAAAACAAAGTAAACAAAAATATCTTTTTCTTGGACAAGACAGGAAGGCCTAAAGATATACTGTCACATTGTCAAAAAATTAAAAATATACTCTGTACAAACACATGGAAAAAAATCAACACCTGAAGTTAAGTTTAGCGCTTGGATTTCTCAAGTTTCCTTTTAAGTCCTGTCACAAGCTCCCTATATAGTTTTGAAAAGTAATTTAATTTAACAATTCGCTGGTTTAATTTCACATATTTTTAAAACATGCCAAGGTTGGAAAAAACCCAAACACTTATGAACAAAAAGCAAGCAAACAAAAGAGAAAAGAGTGATAAGATTAATTCTGTGCTTTAAGGAATGGTTAAAAAAAATAGCTGTAACCACAGACAGACAAACAGCAAGAGTCAGTGACTTGAAAGAAGCTCATTATATGGAGTTAATGGCTGAGAAAAGCACTGAAAACCTCAAGTCATTAATAGCGATTGCACATGTCACATGACAAGCTTTTAAAGGCAGTCTGTGAAACAACAGCAATACACATTCTAAAGGCTTTTTAAAAATCCAGATCCCAGAACATTTTTTCCTATAAAATATATGATTATTTACAGGTATTGTCTTGAATAACATCCTTTTCTACTTTCCATAAAGCTATTTCCCTGTAGTGGGTGTGAATATTAAAATACTCAACTGAACATGGAGTTTAAATGCCCCATATAAACCCATTTGTGGCAAGTAGGCTGATTATTGGCTAGAACAGTAAAGCTGCACCCTGAAGTGGAAAAACTTCAGCTGCAATAAGGTTAAGGATATAGAAGCCACATGAGAGATCATCAGAAAATATTGCTGCTCCCAGCAAAATAATACATTATTTAACCATAAATAAATTGAGGCCTTTCTTTCCATTTTATCTTTAATCACCTGAACTTTAGTGGTGGTTTTGCTGTGCTTTCAGCTTCCTGCATTTTGGTGACAGGCTGTACTATTACCCTCTTTTCAACGTAGTGTGGGTCAATAGAAAACACCAGCTGTACAGAATCGGTCATCTTTAGTAAGCAATGCTTCATCCTTAGGTAACACTTTTTCCCTGCGAGGACCTCAAAGTGTTTGAAGCAGATTAGTTAATTAAGCTCAAAATACTACATGCTATTTCACTATCAATTTTTAATTAGAACATGTACAATAGGGACTGCTGCTTAAGAAAAATCAATGGCTCCTTAGGAAGTAGTTTAGTATGACATACATTTTAGAGATAACCCCTCCACATATCACCTTCCCTAATGACTCAATCTTGATTAAACATACTAGAACAAGCCCCTTCACCACCCTCCTCTGTGCCTTAGTTGGGTGCTCCCTGCAATGCAGAGTACAAACTACAAGCAGCTGTGGCGACTGGAAGCAAAGGGTCTTTGAAAGGCCCTTGAAAGATTTTCTCTGGCTACACTTTGCTCTAAGTAGCCCATGAAAAAGAACAGTGGCTTATATAAATATGGAGAAAAAAAGAGAAGCACTCAGGTCACTGTTAGATGAGGAAAACACAACTGTGTTTCTTTTAAATCATGTGAACTTTGTTCATTTATACAGATTGAAAAGCAATGGTAATTAACCACAACTGTAATAAACCACAAACTTCTTCCTGTAAAAGAGAAGGGTTTTTTTTTTGGCCCTTCTTTAAACCTTTTAATTCATTGCTAAAGCTACTGCATACATTCTACCATTCACTTTATGTGGTATAAATAAAGCATTATTTCTGTGTGTTTTTACCATGACCCCTCCTACAGCAGCCATTAGAGCTGACTGGAAGCTCAGGCACCCAGAAGAGCCAAATTTTAAAACCTAGCCAGAATACTGTACATAAACTTCAGAAAAAATCTATGCTAGAGTGAGTAGGAATCTGTTTAATAAGAAATACATTAACCACTCATACCATTTATCTAAATAACAGCTTCTTATTGTAAGGATAAAGGAGGTGTAGCAAGAAATTATCAGTAGGACACTTGGGTGGCTTCAGGATACAGAGCAGCGAAAGAAAGAAGAGGCTTGTTTAAAGTACTTACCCACAACAGTCACATTATAGTTGAGTGTGACAATCAAGAATCCCAGAGAGTCCCAGTGCTCCATGTTTGAACAGGCTCACAATACTTCCAGCTTCTGATGTTCTAACAATTTTGGCATTTCCAAAGGAGATGAGACCTAAACAGGGAAGAAAGGAAATAAAAAAGAAAATTAAAAAAAGGAATTTTAAGGGTAAAGAATGGAAATGAGAAGCCTGGACACAAGGACGTATTGATGAAGGATTATTTTGATGAAGGATTATTTTGATGAGTTGAACAGGACTCTTAAATTTGGATGCTGGAACAAATCTTAAGGCTTTAACAGGTTGTCTTGTGAAAGCTCTAGCTTCTCAGGTCCAATTGCTCCTACCTCTTGTGTGGATCTTCTGTCCAGACAACTGCAAGCAGGCAAACAACAACAGGAGTTTTCTCTGCCATTGTAGGCTATTCTTACCCTCCAGGGCATACCAGCCTCCTGGCATTGCTGAGATACTTCAGGAGTGAAAGACAGGGAGAGGGGAGAGAAGGAAGAAAAGCACAGACCAGGAAAAGAGACCTCACTGCCTCCCCATGAGAACTGCAGATAGATAACAGAAACAAAAGGATGAGCATCCCTATGTTGGAAAGGCATTTTCAGTTTAGTTCACTGGAAGCTATGTTTTTGCAGTTTCCCAAAGCAATTTTGTTTCTGAAACAGAGCCTCCCTGACAGGACACCATGGCCCTGTCAATCACAGCCACACCAGATTTTCTCCTGTGTGCTGAGCCAGCCAGAGGGCCGAGCCTCTCAGCAGGCATGGTGGAAAAGAGGGGAAGCTTTGGAAAACAGATGAAAGAACCAAGAATAGGGCTGTTTTCCAAGATGCCACGAGTCGCTTACTTTTTATTTATATCAGTTCTTTCTGCCTAAACTGTATGGTTCTCTGGGCATCACCCAGAAAATCTTAAGGCTGTTTGCCCAGCTTCCTGAAACCCCAGCTAGCCTCTGCAGCAATGGTGGAACAAGCCATCTCCTCAGAGCAGGACACCCATGGGGTGACCACTTCTGGACTGCTAGGTGCAACGTGTTGTTAGGTGTCCTTAATGTCATGTGACTGCGCTGTACCCCAGGAAAAAAGCATGGATAGAAATGAGAATCTCAGCTTTTCTTTCCTTATGCTGACCCTACCCAATTCCCTTGAGAAAAATAGTCTACTACCATTTTCCACCCACTGTTCAACTACTTATGGGATGTTACTCTGCTCTTTTTAGTTTGTGCTGTCCACTTAATTTAGACACTTTACTGTCAGAAAATAGTATCAGTAATGAGAAAAACAGCTGAAAAAGGAATCTAAAAGTGATGTTGAGATGACCTGACATGTGAACAAGCATTATTTCTGCTAGAGAGTTTTATTCATGGTGTGTGATAATGGTTTTAGCTTCATTGCCCCAAACACACACTTTTTTATTTTTCCTGAGGTGTGTGTGTGTGAGGAGAAGTACGGAAAGGAGGGAAAGTTGGAGGAAGGGAACAGAGAAAAAATGCAAATGGGTGAGATATAAATTATGCTAAGGTATGAAGATATTCCTTGTTAAATGTCCTTTGTCAAAAATAGAGTCAGGAATGAGAATGCTCAGCAGCTGCATCCACACAATAGGCTATAAATTGTCCCTGTCAATATTGCCAGTTAAAATATCCTTGCTCGTTGTTGCTGTGAGACCTCTACCATTTGTGAAAGAAGGACAACAGCTAGGGACTTAAGCCCCCAAACTGCTGCCTGCAGAACTCTACTAGACAACAACATCTGATCCAATAGCATGGACGTGCAGATTTAGGATGGCCCATTTTCTTCTAAAAGAAAGGAAACACCGTTACTCTCCAGTCTCACTGCACTCCTAATTTAGGGCTAGAATTACATGGGAAAGCCTGATTCTATTTTAGCTTTTCCAGGCAACTTCAGGGTTGTTGTGGTGGTTTTATTTTGTTTTGTTTTGTTTTATTTTTTATTTTAGCTTTTCCAAACAGCTTGTATCTTACTTCAATCCAACACTTCTTCCTGTGGTATGTCCTCTTCCCAAGTTCAAACTGGGAAGGGATCCAGTCTGTCTAGCACCTCAGAGCCAACATTGATTTATTGCATCTCGAGGTCTTCTTTGGCTGTGACCTGTAGCAGTTTGGTAAAAGAAAACATAACCAATGTCAGGGCATGGCCCTCAGAGGCACTGCAGTGACAAAAACTGCTGTCGAAGCACCAACATGGCTGTAGAAGGACAAAAACACGGGCCATGGGCCTGGTCTGCAAGTCTCAATCATCAGTCCGACTTTGGGCTGTGGGCTGAGGTAGTCATTATAAAGTGTTTGGTCTCTGCAACAGCATAGACTGTAGTTTCTTCATCCCTTGATTCAGCACTATTTTTCAGGCCAGGTTTCCCATCTGAAGATAACATTGTATGTGAAGACACTCAGCATACAATTCCTCTTGATTATTGTTTTGCTTTAGCTGTTCCCTGTACTCCTTGTTTGTCTGTAAAGACTGCAAGTAGGTAGGGAGAGCAGTATTACAGACATGGATATATTAACAGGGGGACTCCAGCTCTGCAGTGCCACCAGTTGGTATGGCGTCATCTTCCACGTCAGAGGACAGGCATGTGGCACACACGGCCCTGTCCCTCCGTACATGTTCCAATACTAAAATCTCACAGACAGCTATTCCCAGGCTATAAAGCTGTCAAATGAATTGCAGTCAATTCTATTTAAATGAGAGAAGAAAGTAGAAAGCACTGACATGGTTTTGCGTGAAGCTGAACTTTGAAACCCAGTGGTATCTCATCACATATGATTTTTGGAGGAGTCCTAAAAGCTACTGGAAAACTTTCAGAGACCAACAATGAAACATAAGAAGTTCTAATTGAATCTATTTTAAAATTCACAACTGCTGTCCACATATCTAACCCCTCACCACAGATCCAGGGCTTGATCCTGCAGAAATTCACAGATGTGACTCTCTCACTGTGTGAGTCACTCATTGAAACTTTCCCAACTATGGGAGCTGCATCCCTCTGTGGACCTGTGTCACGTCCCTAGGCTAAGACCTTGGTTACTCGGTACAAAGCAAAGACACCTCACCTAGACCTTGGATCAGAATGACATCCAGAGGTAACATACAGGTAGCTGGAAGCCTCTTCAGGGCTTCCCAATCCAGGATCAAACGAGTCACCTGAAGGGTGCCACAGTCTCCATCACACGCTACACCCCCCACAGCCCTCCCCCTGCCCCCATCAGCCAAAACTAGAGGCATTCCTCTGGTATATGAAATCCCAACCACATCTGTCTTACCCAGCCACCACTTACACTGACGACATGTCAGTGCAGTGGAGTTTCTACAGGAGATTGCACCCTACACAACACCTAACAATAAAGCAACCTCCCTCTACCAATTTAAGTAACGTTAAGTGACATAGCAGCTTCCCCAGTATAGGAGGGGATCTGGCATTTCAGTCCAGTGTCTTTGGCAAATTATTATTTAAGAAAGAAAAAATGCTGATGTATATCTAATATTTTAAAGTCTAAATTTCAAATCTATTTAGAATTTTTCTAGTTAGCAAAAATGGTGTATTAGTGACCAATCACAGTAAATCTAGCTCTTCAGAAGGTGATCTGTACACCTAGGTGAAAAAAAATCTATTTAGAAGGGACAGTAAATATTAAAATTCAATTAATCTTGATAGCCTTATTTTTAATATTTGTGAAATACAGCAGAAGGAAAGCAAGCTACCCATGAAGGACAATAGCAAAAAAGTAGCAGGAAAAGCTGCCCAGAATAAATGTTCTTTTAAAGACACACATAGTGTATATGCATGCATATAACACGTCAGACAATCTTCAAAGTAATCCACGTGTGTGTAAAAGCCTACTATAGCATACCCATAGAGATGGAGCCAGCATAGCGTGGAAAGCCTTTGTTTTATGCAGGCACATACAGTGCTGCACACTTTGCATTCCCTGGGACCTCTGTCCATCTGCTCCTCGGTTATCACTGCAGGCAGAATATGTTCAAAAGCAGCTTCTCCCCAAAACAGCTACTGTAGCTATACAGACATGCAGAAACAAGAAGATCACAGCTTCAGAATTAAGGCTATGGAGCTTACACACACAGAGGCAGGGGAATAGTGAATGGTCTTCATTGTGAACAATGGGGAGCTTAAACAATGTGTGCCTACTGCCCAGCCTCAAACCCGTCAGTCCCCAGAAGTGGCATAGTTCTAAAGATCTTTTAGGAAACTTTCAAAGAACATGTTCCTCTTCCCTTTCCCTTTCAGTCTATCTTCTACTCCTGGGAAGGAGATACATCCACACATGCTCAAATATGTGTGTATATATATGTATTTTATAAATGTGTATGCATCCATGTGTGAAGCAGTCCAGAAGGACATCCAGAACAGCAAAGTTCAGCTCATTTTTAACTGCTCATATTGACTGGACTTGAACTTGATAACTGCCACACTAGCTCAGTGATCTCAGATACTTAAGCCTGGTGCCTATAGTGCCTTGCATATGTCTTCTTGTCTCCCTCTTCCTCTGCTAATTTAGTAAATCTAAAAAAAGCCTCTGTTCTACTGCATGCACTTGAGGATTTAGACTATTCTCTTCCTTTGCCTCAAACAGATCCCCTCGCTATAAATATATGAAAGGTCATCTTTCTAAAGGGAACCCACTTCTAAGAGGACAACAAATGGAAACAACAGCTCTCCTTCAGATTTCGGTTTCAGACTTGGTTTCAGCAACATCAAAGCTATTCAGCCAAGAACTTTAAACATTTCAAGACTGATCTGAAGGGAAATTAAGTAATGGGAAGTATATTCTCACCCAGGAGCTCAGGGCCAATTTCTTCAAAACGATTTAATTTTACTAACTAGTAGAAGTACAAAGTAAGTCCATGGGATTTTCAAAAGCACATTACTAATATCTGCTGAACTCCCACTGAAATAGGTAGCATGACATTATTAATCACATTTGCTCTGCTGCAACTCATATCTAGTATACCAGAGGTTCCAGCCATTTTTAAGATTTTGCACTTATGATTTGACACCAAGTTTTACACTTACCTTTTTGCACAGTGCAAATGCAAATCTGAATGTTTGGAAAGTCCTGGGATCTGTATTTTATGATGATGCCGGTGTTCATGTTTCATTAGTCCCCAACAACTGACACTAACAAGAGGCCACGTTCTTCTCTTAAGAAGGTCCAAACCTTTAGGCAGGCAAAAACATGGTGTGCTGATAAAATGGGAATTGCTTAAATAAGCAAAATGCCTTACGTAATTGGGAAATAGATTTTATAATAAACAGGGACGGCAAGAATATCTTTAGCTGAGTGTGCCTTGAATTTAGTACTTATATGCTATCACTTTTCAGTATGAACATTGCTGGGTTTGTGGAGAGCAAGTAGATTCCTATTTTCAAAATGTACAACAAAAGGGGTTATTGTGCTGGTTCTGGATATCAGTAAATAAATCTGTCATCTCAGATTTAACATACAGACAGCCGCTGTGGAATTAAAGTAAGAGTTCTTTACACCTTCTTGTATTTCGTGACTGATCATTTTAAGAAATGAAGCCTATGCTGTTGTGTCTGTTATTGAACACTGACACTGAGTTTTCTTCCACTATGGACACATGAATTGTAACTGTGGTCATTCAAACCAAGCACTAGGATCCATTGGGAAAAGGCTAAACTAACACAGAAATGAAAGAGGGGAACCAAAAAGAGAAATGGGGGAAGTTTCCTCTATTTCACATACAGTTTAAACCTCAGAATCACTGCAGGCAGCATGGACTGTGGATTTCTTCTCTAATGTAAAGAAATGTTGTTTTCAAGTTATATTCATTTCTATGCGGAAGTTAAAAGGCACATTCTTTTAAGGCTCATCTACATCTTGAAAATATGACTTTAAATCCTGTATCCCGTGCATAATAAAATCCTTATCTGGAGGAGTACTTCTATCTAAAAGGAACATGTACTTTTATCATACTGTTTCACAATGAGAGACTTTGATCTTCGGCTGTGTTTAAAAAACAATGAAGGAAAAATCTAATACTCGTCATAGTTGCTGCTCACAATTTACTAGGAGAAAAAACTTAGATTTCTTGCATTAATTTCAGGATGTACAACTTACATATGTACACCTAGCCATAGGATATCATTTAAAGGACAATACGTGATAAATTTTATCAACTTATGAATTTGTTTTGACCTTAATCTGTGACCTGCTAGTAGTCTGTTTATTGAAGCTTAATATGGCTTTGTAAAAAGCGCTTTTTGCCTCAGCAAAACCTTTCAGTTCACCTGGGTAAAGTGATTTTATCCTCTCCAAGATGTCGAGTAGCTTCCACTGAAAATTCTTTTAGTACCGATAACAGAAATGAAATTTCATTGCTACGGCAAGACAAAACATGACACTTAGCTCAATCTTTCTGCCTCTTTTGCATTAGGACAGATAATTTGCTATCTCAATGTAATCTACAAAATTGCTACCAATTACTATGTTCCCGACACATTTAAAAATTGTATTAGTTCTTCTAACTGGCCACAGATACTTATGGATATATTCCCTTGTGAACCGCATTGTGCCTCCTAACTGCTGGTACTATTTCAGTTTCACTATTTTTTTGCCCCCAATTTGTTATAGTTTGCCATTTTTTCTTTTTGCTGTCTCCATTTCCCTTCATGGGAAAAAGATATTTAGGGCATCCAAAAAGCCTTTGGAAACATCTCAAAGAACAGTTGTTTAAGTATTTCAACTGACTCAATTTGCCCATGATGTTATCGTTTCTGGGAAACCAATCCTATATATTACCAAATACCTGCATTCCCGAATAGAATTGTATTCTCTTATGTACATGACAAAAGAAGTTATGTCATATTTATGTGTATCTAGACAATTCATCTTTCCTTCAAGGATCAAATTCATCTATCTGCCACAAAAAAAAAAAAATACAGAAGGATGTAACATCTTACATATTAGAAAATCAGCAAGAGTCCTTCAGAACATTTTAAATTGCATTCCCCCACAAGAATACCGTTGTTTCTCCACCCTAAAGACAGTCAGGAGGACTTGAAGTGTTTCACTTGCTGTTTAATGTTATGGTTACTTACGTATTGACTAATGCTCTGTTTAGTGGTTTGTGGCATAATCCCCTAGACACCTATTCCTGATCTACAGCAATTTCTGGCCCAGATTGTGATGCTCAGAGGTAGGCAACAGTAATTTTCAATTCAAGTGATGTGCCCCTCTTCCTAGCTTCAGCAATTGTATGTTTCACGCCCCCCAGGTTCAGAGGTTTCAACTCCTCTAAGGGTCTTGAAGTAACTGTAAGTATCTAACCGGGCCTGATGTGAGCTTGGTGTTTCAGTTCAGCTCTCTCTCTGTTCTTAGTGCAGGTGGTTGTTACCTAATTGTACTCGATTAGACTTGCATCTTCCCTAGACTTTCACTGACTTAGTGGACAAAACCTACTATAAACACTGCTGTGGTATGTGCAGACGAATAACCTAAAGAAAATCCACTGGCTAACAATCCTGCTCTGTTCTGAAATGCAAGAGAAAGATTTCACAATTCCTGTTGTAGCCTCCAAATTCAATGTTACCAATGATCTGTGCAAACTAACACTAAGAGCAGCATTGCTGCTGATGCAAATACCTGCTGCTGGAGCAGGGAGGAGACTAGATTAGGTCTGCTTAAAAACGCCAGGAGCTCTGGCCTGCACGCAGGGTCCCAAGACCCGAGCACAGCCGCAGTGACAGGTACAGCACCGGAGGAGACTGGGTTTGTCCTCTTTTTAAAGAGGATCTCTGCAGAGCAGTGCAGAGAGAAACAGCTGCAAATACATGTGAGGTTAGAGATGCACAGGGTCTGTCTAATTATACAGACGGAATTTGGCTTAAACACACCGTGTACATAAGCTGACAATAAAAACCAGTGCAGATTGGTCTGCTGAATTAGATGTTTTCAGTGCCCAGGAGAGGGAGCTGAGCGGCAGCTCAGGATTTCAGCTATAAGGACAAGGGTGAGGATTTTGTGGCATGGCTGCTGTTGGAAGCTCGATTTCCTCACTTGCTTCCTCGACCTAGGCACTAGTGCTCAGCCTGCGGGCACTTTCCACTGCCCCAAGCGGCCCTCTTCCCCTGCTTCCTTATGTTTCTATTTTTTATTGCATTTCAGCCTGACTTCTCTGGGAGTGCACCTCAAGTCTAAAGGATTGATGGGGTTGGCATTTTCTGTTCAAATCCTGAGCAATTCTGCATTCAGGAGAATACAGGACATTCAGAAAATAGAATCACAGAATCCTGGAATCATTTCGGTTGGAAAAGACCCTTAAGATCAGCAAGTCCAACTGTTAACCCAGCACTGCCAAGTTCACAACTCAACCACATCCCTAAGCACCACATCTACATGTCTTAAAGTCCTCCAGGGATGGTGACTCAGTAACTTCCCTGGGCAGCCTGTTCCAATGTTTGAAGATATTTTCCCTAATATCCAGTCTAAACTTCCCCTGGCTCAACTCAAGGCCATTTCTTCTTGTCCTATCACTTGTTAGTTGGGAGAAGAGACTGACACCCATCTTACCCCATCCTCCCTTCAGGTAGTTATAGAGAGTGCTAAGGTCTCTCCTGGGCCTCCGTTTCTCCAGGCTAAACAACCCCAGTTCCCTCAGCCACTCTTTGTAAGACTTCTTCCTAGACCCTTCAGCTTCGTTGCCCTTCTTTGCACGTGCTCCAGATGCTGAAACTGTTTTTAAGGACACATTTTGAAGAAGAAAAGCTGAGACGGACAAGTATTAGTCCGCAGAAGAAATCAATGTTGCTGTTTTCTTCTGTTCCTCATCCCCCCCAGTCCTCTGAAGCTTTCAGTTTATACTGTAACATGTAAACAGTTCATTGTCCATGTCACAATATGAAGGGGACAGTGCCAAAACTTGCAATCTTGTATCACTAGGTTTACCTACTTGTAAAAGTCGAAGAATCCAGACAAACGCATTCCTCAGGGAGGGAAACAGCAGGTTCAAATGACATTTAAAATAATTGTTTTCTATTAGCAATTAGATAAGGAACATAAATTCCTTATCTAATGCAATTAATGAAAAGAAAATGCTCACACATGCACTCACATACTGAAATCGTCAAGGAAAATTCAGCTGAAGTCTGAGATTATCAAAAAAAATCTGAAATGGAAAAATTAGATGCTGATTTGCAATCTGTGTATTTCAGAGAAAATTTATAACTGATTCCTTGTCCTGGTTTCTTTTTCCAACAGAAAATTCTTTTAGAAAAGTTAAAGTGTGACAGCTGGCAATCAGGTATCTAAGCACACAGATCTAGCACGGTTTAGCTATCTGCATGCTTTAAGGAGCAGAACAACTTTGTTCTGCCACATGTCAGCAGAACAGAACAAACAGAGCAGAACAAAATAAAGCCTTTCTGATGTACGGCAGTGGCAGGCTACCACAGAAAAGCAATGACTTCATGGGTCTAGATTTCTCACAGATCAGAAACACTGAAGATGTTTGTACTGAGATTCAGAAGTAGATTAATTATAAATGGGAACACAGAAGAATCAGCCCAGTCCTTTGTTCACTGGACTTAGTGTCAAGGTGACATGGCTATAATTTCTCTAGATTCAGTCAATAGCGCCGCTTTATGCTGTGTAGCATTTATTTCTGTTCAGCTGATAAAAATCATTGATCCAAAGCCTTAAATCCCAGCAGATCTGGAAGATTGCTTTATCTGCCTGCATGCGAAACCATCAAGATACACCCAACTATTTTCCTACGTTACAAGAAATCATTCCTCTAGTTTCCTAGAGAATTAGAATTGGTGCCCTCTAAAGGACCATTAAAGTACACATTCAAACTGTGGACACGTTCCCCTGGTAAAATGTAAGATGCACACTTGTTGGCAGCAGTAAGTTAAGTATTTAATGTTACAAATGCTGGTGGTGATTTGGATTTTTAAATCACTTTGACTTTTTGTGCAAAGCAACTACACAAAGAAGTTGGAAGCTCATTTTCCATCTCTGTTCACAACTCCACTAGAACCAATGCAGAATTCCTGTAACTACAACAATGGACTTGAGGGTTTGAGGGTGTCTGTGATTCTTCTCACCCTCCCACCTTAACTTCAAAAGTCTCATTTATAGGTACAGGGAAGTCTCATGAACAGGAGACTGTTTTTATCTCTCTCTTTACACAATGTTCTTACTGATGAAGCCCAACAGCACTGCCAAATTACCCCCAGCAGCTTTTGTTCTCCACAGGAGCACTTTTACATTTCTTATTTTTTTGAAGTCTACCTCCAAATATTATTGGTTATGTTCTAGTAGTTGATATTGTCAGCTAAGCTTCTGCATAGAGAGGATGACCTTTTAAGGCCACAAAAGGAACAGGATATAATTATGTAAATCAGGTGACCACCAATACTTTCCAAACACTGCTAGATTGTGTGTCAACACCAAGATAGTTCTGCAATTCTAATGCACGATATTAAAATTACTTAGCGTATGTATTTTACGTGTTGCTTTTGTGCTATTTTGCTTGGTACAACCTGGTCTTCCTCCTCCTAGCATTTATGACAATACAATCTGCATATCCTGCCCTGCTGAAGGGAGACAATTATCCCTCAAACTCCTTGCCCAAGAAATTTAACATCCTCATACTACTCAAAGTATCATCAAAGCTTTTTGGTATTAATACCACAGAAGATACAAATACATTTTCTGGTCTTTATTTCCTGGCTTATTTTAAAACTAATCACACCTAGTTATGCCTTATAACCCTTCTGGCACACTGTCGTAGTTCAAGCCCATCCGGCAACTTGGAACCACGCAGCCGCTCGCTCACTCCCCCCCTCTTCCTTCCTCCCCCCGCTCCCGGAGGGATGGGGAGGAGAATCGAAGGAATGTAACTCCCACGGGTTGAGATAACAGCTCTCCAGTAACTAAGGCATAATACAAACCACTACTGCTACCAATAATAATGATAAGAGGAATAACAAGGGGAGAGGACACAACCGCTCACCACCCGCCGACCGATACCCAGCCCGACCCGAGCAGCGATCTGGGCCTTCCAGGTGACTCCCCCCAGTTTCTATACTGGGCATGACGTGCTGTGGTATGGAATACCCCTCTGGCCAGTTTGGGTCAGGTGTCCTGCCTCTGCTTCCTCCTGGCTTCCCCTCCTCTCTGGCAAAGCATGAGACTGAGAAAGTCCTTGGTCAGAGTAAACATTACTGAGCAACAACTAAAAACATCGGTGTTATCAGCGTTGTTCCCAGACTGAAAGTCAAAAACACAGCACTGCACCAGCTACTAAGAAGGAGAAAAAATGACTGCTGTAGCTGAACCCAGGACACACACCAATCCCCATCTTTTTGGCCTCACCTTTTTCCACAGAAGAATGCTTAGCTTGCCTGAAATACGTGAAAGAGAAGTATGCAGTCATGGGATCATTTGTATTGTTTAAATCCAAGGCAGCAACTGCATCAAAGCTGCCTGCTCCTGAGATACTGTTTCCATGGAGAATAATTTGTACTAATGTCTAAAATAAAAGTGCATGAAAACCCTGAGGCAGTGAAGCAACACAACATACAGGTAACAGGAGAACTAGCACTAGACTTAAGCATGCTGCAGGATCTCTTACATAAAGGTGTCTTACTCTAAAGCCTAGTTAGCAAAGTCCTCGTGTCACATGAGGAAGTTTTCATCTGCCTTTTGAGGATGTGCTTCACTGCCACTGCATTCAAAGTGGGCAGCAGTGCTAGCTCCAAAGATTTTGTCAGTTTGAAGTTTTACCACAGCACTCTAGTCGAAGTGCCAGAGATCCATGGCAAAATGAAGGTCTGAAACTATATTCTGTATGTACATTGAGTAGGTAAATTATGTAAGTACCTTGTGAAATTGTATCTCACTGATAGAATTCTTCACATTTTGTTACTTGGTGCTCTCAATCTGTAGAGACCATTGACATCTTCACGAAAGATACTGTCCAGTGCCTTGAGTAAACACTACAAACTCTTTACAGACATTCTGGACAACTCGTACAAATAATGTAGGTATACTGTCACCTGTCACCACACCAAAAAGCTTGCTTAGTGTATCCACCAAAGAGTATTATCTCCAGCTATAGGAGGTAAAAGTCTCCACCAATAATGCTGAAACACATTATACATGGTGTAATGGGCATGAAAGAACAACTTTTTTTCCACTTCACATCACATCAGACCAACCATTCTAGAAGGAACACAGTAAATACACTCTATTTGTACTGCTGTCACCTGTCTTTCTTCAATCTGCCATCCTTTTGTGTCTTCCTTTAATGGGAAGAATCTGATGACCCAGCCCAGGCAACAGAAGTAAACTCAAGCGTTGGTTTTCTTTGCTAATGTATTCAGTCATTTTCATGACATGGTTCTGGGATTCAGCAGTCAAGTTTTTGGATTCTCATTTCCTAGCAGTGATCCCTACCTATCTTCTGTCATTACCCTTAGTTTATGCAACTCATCAGTTCTGTGGTTTCCTCCAGATGCAGTTCAGCTGAAGAGAAAACATAAACAGCAGAAAGGCACTTACTGCGATTTGGTCACAGATACTAACATTTCCATATACATCTAGGTCACATTCACGCAGGTATGTTTGTCTTTATATTTATAGAGTTGTTTTCTCAGAACCTCTTACAGGCACTAAGTGGGACCCTGCTGCACAGGTAGGCAGATGTTTTCAACTACTGTCAAGTCAGGTAAAAAGAAATAAAATCCTTATTACAGGAATGTGTTCAAAACAGAAGTGAGGAAAGTGTCAGAAGCTAGGCTGAGCTTTTCCTTATTCCTTATGAAGACGACATAGGAGCAGAGAGCAATATGAGTCTGCAGTGGATGTGCAGCACTCCAGTTTGCAGTTTAAACGTGCCAATGGAAAATGCAACATTCATTATCAACAAAGGATGACTGAATAATTTGTTGCTTCAGCTGTTAAGGCTTTGGGATTTTTTTCTGGTTCTGCTCTTTCAGCTCCTCTATACCCTCCCACATACTTCTAATTTTATATATAGCCAACACTACCAGATGTCATTTTGTCATCTGCCACTAATACACCATCACCCTTTTCTGATGAGGATTTTGCTATTCCTAATCATTAGGTTATATCTAAGGTTTCTGGCATTAGGAAAGCTCAGAAATAGAGAGAGGTGTAAAAAAACAAAGTCTGAACTAAGACTCTATAAATGTTAACAGCTCTTTCATCATGTTTTTCGTTTACTTGATAAACAAAGCTAAGGGGAACTAAGCCATATATGCTGATCTCTCTATTCTCCTCTCAAAAAGAAGATCAATAAAGAAAAAAACACAATACTTGAAAAGCACACTGCTACCCTCCTATGGGACAGGATTTTCTATTTTTCTAGCAATAGAAATCATATAATTTGAAAGACTGATGGTGTTTGTGGAAGGTGGAAAAGATGATTTGTCTTCTTTCTTCTTTTTGCACTTTATCTCACAACTCAGCATTCTCAGTCCCAAAGAACAGTACTGTCAGAATGGTATGTATCACTGACAACAAAATAAACATAAACAGGACCCGAAATATAAACAAGTCTGCAGATGGAAAGAGTATTAGGAAAGCATCCCTGGGCTGCAGAGAGATGCATGGACAAAAACCCTTACAAGATGCCTTTTTCAAATATTTATCCAATTATCAACACATAAATGACCAAACAGATGATCCACTGGCTCAGCATATAAAAATAATTCATTAAGACAATGACGCTTGAAGGGACAGGTTTATTACATCTCCTACACCTTTTTGTTTCTGAGCTGGTGACCAAAGCAGTAACAAAAACCTTAATCCAGAACACATTTACAGCAGATACAGTTTCAGGTTCTGAAATGAAAACCACAATGTATTTGTGCTGTTAATTAAAATGCTATTTGGTTCTCCTCCCTTCTCACCTTCTAGAGATGACTCTCTAGCCTTGCAATGGCATTTTCCATACAGTAATGTTTAAAAAACTACACTGAACACAACATAATCCTAAATAATAATTCATTTTTAATTACATGGTATAGAATACCTTGCAAACAAAAGACACTCATTAAGATTTATTGACAGGTACTGTATTTTTTGGCAACCTTGGAACAAACCAGAAAAAAACCCAAAGAATTATTCTATAACCATGAGGGAAAGAAACATCCATCGAAATGTAGAGGATTCATCTGGCAAAACTTAAACTAAAGAAAAAAATCCACACTTACAGCAGATTTTTTGTTTTTTAATTCTTAGTGCAAGAAACATAACCAAGTTAATCACAGAATCAGTACTAATTAAGAATATGGAAAATTCTCCTATACAGAGGTAGAATCCAGTGCACAAGGCTAAAACGATATTCAATAGTCTAAACAAGACTGAGCCAGGTTTTACGGAATCCACTTTTTAAAGTATCAGACTGTATGTACATACATACAATAAATAGACTATACAATCTTTAAAGTAGTTTAATAAACTTCACAAAAATTATAGTTGATGCATTGAGATCTTTACATAATCCAAAGTTCTTATCTCCATCACCCAGAAATGGATAAAACCAATATTCCTGATATCAAGTTAAATGGAAAATAGTTTAGCAAAGTGTTGATAAATCAAAATATTTTACATATTTTAAAGCCTAAATTTATGCTTATAAAGGATGAGTTTCAAATGCTCTGAAAATGTTCCTTTAGATACTATCTGTAAAGAGGTTTCAAATGCTGTAATTTGCATTTGTATTGTTATAAACACTTTCCTTACATTCCACGTTCAAGGGAAAAATGGACTTGGATACTCACAGTTCTGATGCATTGGCACAACAAGAAGTAATGAGAATGAGATTATTTTAAAGGCCCGAAGGATGTCAGGAGAATTTATGGACAAAACCTTCATGTCTCAAACTACACAAATCACATTAGAAAGTTAACAGAAAACTGTTTGGTATTACTACTTCAATCCTGTCAGTGCCTCTCTGCCTGGAGGCATCGGATTAGCATTGCACTGGAAGTCAAGTGTGCAGCTCTGGGCCCCTAGGTTTGCTACAAGCCCATAGGGCTTAATAAAACAAATACGGAATCTTTATGGTTTACCACAGTAGTGCATAAATCAGGGACGTCTGTTGCCATTCATTTCAGTGATAGTCACAAAGAAAGGATTTCAAGGAACTGCGAGTTGTCAGCTCTATCTGTCTAAACCTTGCAAAAGAAAAAAAAAAGGGGTGGGGGGAGAAATCACCCTGGGAAATGATAAAGCAAATATGCTGATTCTGACAAGTTATTTTCTACAAAAGTTTCTTACAAATTCCAAGGGGGCAACAGCCACAGTAACAGGGAACTAGTAACAACAACAGAAGAGCATAATAATCAGAGTTGAAAATTATGTTCACAGTTCGGTTACTGTTAATTTCTATAAGCACCTAGGTTGAAGAACACGAGGGTTTGTATTTTAGCTTCAAAATCAAATCTATTTGTGACAAGTATCTTGTTAAGATTTCCATCCTGCTTTTCTACAGGCCTTCTCACTGGAATTATTTTTTTTTAATTATTTTTTATTTTATACAAACAGACTCACTTTGATTTAAAGTAAACATATAAAAATTGAGAATATTGCTTGCAACAATGGACCTGGAGGTGAAGGAATGAACTAGTCAGGCCATACAAAACCAAAATAATCTCCCTCAGAATGAATTCTGCTAATCTCCTAATGCTATGAAAATCTGCAAAAAGGATCACAAGATCTGTTGCAAACTTCAGAGATTTGGCCCAAGTCTTATCATCATCATCTGAATATTTTAATAACTGTATCTTTATATTAAGGAAAAATAAATGATTCCAAGAACTCAGGAAGGCACACGCACCCAAGTGTACTATAAATAAAACACATCATGAAATTACGAAGATCTTCTGATCCCTGTACACACTTTTGGTTCAGCACTATGGTCAAGTTCTCTCTTTTGAAATACAATAAAAGGCATACAAGAAATATAACATATGCATAATAATTATGAAGAATAATGCTAATAAGACAGCTTACAGAGAAAAGTGCAGTGAAAAAACCCAACGCTATTTATTCAGGGGCTTGTGCTACTGTAAATACAGACTTCGTATTTCTTGCTGTGCAAGGGGAAGAATTTATCCTGGAAAGCAGCTATGAGGAATGCAAAAAAAAAAAAAAAAACCCAGCAAAAAAATAAAAAAGATATTAAGAGAAACCTTTATGATGGAACTCTCCCAACTTCATTCCTCTAGTGCACAGTCATCTGACTACATGGTTTGTTTTCATGCTGCCATTTCTCTTCATGAGTACAGCTTATAGAAAATGGCACAGTTCTTAAATATATTTCTGCCTCTACTTCTTTATTTTGTTTCTTCTTCCAAGCACCTGATTTGCTGTTTCCTCGTAAAAAGGGTAAAGCTGTTAGCACGAGTGAGAAAAAAATTGTTGCCCATCTTCTCTCCCGAACACGGCTTTCTCCATTCTCCTTCCACTAGGTATTTATTCGTGTGCTACACAATGGGGAGGCACTGTAAAGGCAGCTTGACAGATTTAAAAATAAAAAAATCAAAAGTCTTTTTTCTTTAGCCCCCCGCCCCCAGCCCACCCCGAAAAAAAATGGATGGATGAAACAGTACGTCCATTGGAATATCCCAGTCTCCTCTGTTAGGAGATAATAGCAGGGGACCATCTAACCACAGTCAGATTGTCAGCACTGACTGACCGTTTCTTTGCGGCTTTCCTGAAGTCCTTGTATTTATCTTCACACAAGCGGGAAATGGCCTGTAAGACAAAAGAATGAAAATACCTCAATTGCTTTGACCACAGCTCTGCAGGTAAAATAAAACGAAACACATTTCTACGTACAGGTAGAATTACAAAAAGTCATTTTGTTAAGCTAAACACGTGAAGAGCTTCTCCCCACATCCTCTTTCTTGTTTCATTAACCTTAAAAGAAAGAAACATGCTGACATTTCATTGCCCACTGAAGCTGCTTCTGAAGGACTCAGTGAGCATATCTCAAGCCTGTTCTTCACAGGTTAACCATCACAGGTCTCATCAAGGGAGCTGACAAAGCTTACCCACTGCGATATGGAAACTCATACATAGCACTTCATTGGGGAAAAAGTAGCGGAAAACTTAACAAAACAATGTAAGCATATTAGAGAATGTATAGAGAGGATGGCTCATAATTTTTTTATTTCCTAAAAGATCTTGTAGTAATTACATTTTTCTCTACTCATAAATGGTCTGGGAGAATACTTGCCCTACTTTGCTTACAGAGGTGATGTTTCCTTGCATTTCAGAAAGGGTGACTTCTATGTGATCAGGCTACCTTATAAGGTCCCAGTGGGAGGTGCAACTCATGTTCAGAATAATTTAATTTGCATTAAAAATACATAGAAATTTTAAAAACCTTTTAGAGACACAAATATTATTCAAATATTGACTCCTATTATACTATACTGGAGTTAACATTTTGTGTTTCTTCTACTGTTTTTAGCTGCGTTTAAAACAAGTATTTATTATAAACCTCATATGCACAAACACACTGTGCCCTAAAATAGCAGGTCTATTAGAGTTCATATGGTTGGGACAGGCTATGGTTGGCACCAGTAGGGATGTTAACT
Source organism: Nestor notabilis (assembly GCF_000696875.1). Taxonomy (NCBI): domain Eukaryota; kingdom Metazoa; phylum Chordata; class Aves; order Psittaciformes; family Psittacidae; genus Nestor; species Nestor notabilis. The sequence goes on from NW_009933441.1 coordinate 39,796, forward strand.
CCAGCATCAAACACACAGAACTGCAGAGAAAGCTCATTGCAAGGAGTACTCAAGGTCAAATTTAAAAAAAAGAAGATGAACTAAACCAGTACTTTTATTTACTCAAGAATGCTTTTAAATTGGGTTTTAAGATAAGGTGTTTAATAAAAAGCACTGCACAAAGCCAGTACAAGTGTTTGACCATAAAACAAGGCAATACAAATAAACAGCCTGACTCCACTAATCATCATTTACTTTCTTGAGATTTCCTTCTATGCTGCAGCAAGTTGCAGCAGCAAATTTAATTTTAGTAGTCCTGCATAGACCAGAGGCAGGTATGACAGAAGCACACAACACGTACATCTGAGAGCAAATTCACCTCATGCTTTAGTCAAGCAGGCCACAAAAAATCATTGTATTAAAAAACCAACAAAACCAAACCAACACAAAACCTACCACCACCACCAAGAAACCAGTTGCTACTTCTAAGTTGGAAACTGAATTTCCTTTTGTTAAGGCCATTCTTGAACAGTTTCTTTTTTTGGTGCACATGAAGAGCGCAACAGAATAAAATAACACGAATATTCCTGTTGCTATGTAGACCATAACTTAACTCATTTAAAACTGCTTAATAACATTTTAACTTAACCAGGGACTCAGTGGACTAAGAAAGTTCATGCAATTCAGTTGGATTTAAAATCCAACAGACAAAAAGTGTTTAATAATGAAATAATACGCCAAGGCAAGGCTTGGCAAATAAGCGTACTGAGGTGGAGCTCAGCTTCTTCCAGCTGCCAAATCAGGCTATTACCTTCGGCACCAAACAGCCAGAGAAGGTAATCACTTCAAAAATCTCTGTTTCACAGGAAAGTTTCTATTCTGGCACTTGGTCAGACAAAATGAAATTTTGCTTGGAAGTGGCACTTAGTATTTGGCATCTCTAGGCTCTGGTGATTAATCATACAGATAAGAAACACGCTGACTGATGTACCCGGTACCTAAAGATGCCTCTTCATCTTCAAATAATTTACAAAATTGACATTCGGAGCCTATTTGGCAAGTTACTTAGGCAACTTCAGCATAACATATGGGGAAACAAGACAAAAGCAGAAAATCGTAAATATTTAGTATTGTTTTTCAATTAAAATAAATCCAAATAGCTTATAGACACCTTTCTGTCATCTGATATTTCTGTTGCTTTTATTGCTAGAAAAATAAACCAATTTTTGCAAGGGACCATTTCTCATATGAAATCAAAACATTTTTAAAACCAGCAACACTACTCAATCATGTGAAAATTTATTGCACTTGGCTGTAGTATCTGTAATCAGCTAGAAAAATGAATACATACATATTCTTCCATTATATATATGCACACAGAACTAAAAGTTAGTTCCTCTGCTGAGTTATATGACTCTAGATAAGTCTTTGGAGAAGGGAGAAAGACAATAGCAGTAGCAGTACAAATTGTGGCTGCATGCACACATTTGTGCAGGGTGGGAAAGCAGCAGGGCTGGCTATGGCTTCATTGCTTGGAACGCACAAAGGTACACAGCTGTGAGTGCAACACCCCCCAAAAAAGGATAAACCAGAAAGAACTTAGCAGGGACAGACAGCAGTAAGTTGGGAAGGGTTGTACATAAGGTAAATGGGGAGAAAAAGTAAATAAAAAAAAATCACTAGAACAACTGGAAGCTGTGATGATGTGGGTTCTCCTTTATTTATGGAGAATGAAAAGAAGAGCAACCAGGTTACTCCTGACAAAGAGCAGAGCAGTTTTGTTCTTCCTTCACTTCTTGGCTAAGAGGGTTCTGAACATACAAAACAGGCAGGCTTGCAATCAATGACTGCAACAGTAGGAATATGGAGGCAATTCTCTACCTTGTAACTTACATATTTTTCTCCTCTTTTTTGTCTGTTTGATCTATGGGTCTGTACCTCTTTAGGGTCAGGAAAATACAGGCTGTAGTTCAAAGTTTGAACTATGTGCTCAGTCTCACTATCCTAACAATAAAAAGCTCAGACAACATAGTTAAATTGGGAGTGAACTAATGAATGCTCCTGCAAAATCTAGTTTTGAAACAGGCACAGTGCTAAAGATCACAAGCAGAAATAGGGTAGGCATGTTTTGTAGACTTACCCCAAAGAGCAGAATCTGAATCATGTTTAATTCAGTATATGGGAGAATAACCAAGTGCAAGAGTAGGAAATTACAAAATAGTGGATTAAGGTTGGATATCTAACAACTTCTTGGCAGAAGAATCTCCCATATTAGAAAACAGTTCTCAGGAGAAGCAAAGGAAGCCTTGATATTTGACATAATTAAAAGGAAGGAGGAAACATGCTACTGTGTATGCTGGTTGGAACAAACAGCATTGGCAGGTGGACAGACTGGATGATCTAATGAAATGTTATTTTCCATTTTTAATTGGCACAATTCCACACAATGGGGTAAAAAAAAAAAAAAAAAGAGGGGTCATGAGAATGGTTTCTGGGTACTACAGCTGGACTGGTATAACAAAATCAGGACACTTTTAGGCCACAGGCTGGTGAAAATGAAGAAAAAAATACTTTCCTTTAGTCATTTAAAAGACAAAGCTGCTTGATTAAGTGTTAATTGTGGGAACACTGAATAAGGAAAAACATCCACTGCAATGCTCTAGTAAGTGGTGTTGTTTTTAACAAGAACTATAACCTCTTATAACACCTCTAAGCTGATGGATTTTGTCCAGCATTTCCATTTGATGAGGAACGGTATTTACTAGCCTTGTCCTTGGTCTTCCTGGGATTTTTTTTTTCATTACAGGTATGTCAAGGTCATGGTATCTGCAGAAATAGCAATGCAGATTCTGCCATGCCAGATCTAATACTCCTGCTGTAGATACATAAAATAGCTTGAAAAATGCAAAAGTAGCAAGAATGTGTTATAATATAACCATTTCTCTATGCAAAATCTTCTGTGATCTCCAGTGTCAGTAAATATGTTATTTTACATCTTAGGACTGAGCAAGGTCCTTTCAGTTTACCAGACACTGCATACATACATTCGCTATGAGTCTGTTGTCTTTCATCAAGGACTGCAGCTTTTCTCTCAGTATCAAAAATATCACAGCCTGTGCGGTACTACATCTACTCCACTCAACAATCCAGGCAACTGTTTTAAAAACAGAGAACTCTTGGGCTGAACAGCACATGAGAGACCCAGAGAAGAGCAGCAAATGCATTTTGATAACTCTTGGCAAGGTAAATGCTTAACTGCGCTCAAGGAACGAGGCTATAAATTATGCTGTCAACTAGTTTCAAGGGCACACTACTGACAACCAAATATTGCCAGGGAACAAGGCAGTTCCCTTCCTTCTGGCCACAGAACGGAGGCAAGGAGGTGGTAGATAGAGTCGATTTCACAGCAGATATTCCTTCTCTTCCCTGAAGAAGACATCCTCTTTGGCTAGCAGGATTACTCATAGACAACTCCTGTTGGCAGCACAAGGCATCCCCAACATGGGAAAAAATTTAATAATATGGATTTATTGAAAAATATTCCTTTCTTTTTACATAAGTTCAGTTAGTACAGAAGAACCACCAGTATTCTCTGGGTATTTACAGTAATTTCCTATTTTTTTTTTTCTTCAAAGGTTTTAGGAGCTACCGTTCTTACCTTCATTTGAAACCTGCTGTTACACAGTGTATGACATAGACTGACAGTGTTGGGAAACTGTGCACTAAATCTCTTCAAAAAGTAATTAACTCAATTTTAATATATGTAATGGCACTTGTTATCTAGACCTCTATAACTTGGTAAACCAACTCTTCTCATTTAGTATTACAATTCAAATGACTTTTCATTTTTTTAAATTCTCTTCAACAGAAACAAAATCTGATGCCAATTTACATCACACTCCATACACAGAATTACGTAACATCCTTAATTGCAGCTATCTGTGAAATTTAGAGTATTTAGAAAGAATGAAAAATACAACTTTGGTGAAATCTGCTTTGATTCTTTCTCCACCACTTTCTGCTCCCATTACAGTCACAAACAAGTCAATTAATCTTCCCACACACCACTTCCCCCCACAAAAACGTGTAGAGTACTGCCTGCCTGCTTTACAGGAGCACTCGGAGTTTCAGAACATGCAAAGCTCACTCTAACCCACAGGCAAACAACCTCTAGTGCAAAAACTGTTACATAAAAACACACAATGTTAAAAGCAGTTAGCACCTAATGACAAATTTCAAAATCAGTAATAAAATGTGGACACATTCATGCAATAATGTGCTTATTTGAAAAACTCAGAATGCTCAGGAAAAATAGATTCCAGCCTTGCAAAGCGCTCACAATTGGCCCTTAATTTTAAACTTCTCCCATGTCTGTAGAAATGCACAGTGCCCTGCATTTCACAGTCCACACTACCTGACATCGTGTTTTCAGCACATGGTATATCCAGGTCTCATAAGCATTTACACTTTACCACTAAAGACGTGCTCATTTCTGTTTTCTCATTACCAAGAAAAACACCATGTAACAGAAAAACACAGAGGTAACAGACTTGGATCCATGTGAAGTGGATCATTAGCAGATAACCAAGCACATGGAATAGTTATTTTCAGCAATGCTTGTTAGTATTCTGTCCTTTAAGGAAGATAATCAGTTTTCAGAAACCAAATGAACACACAAAACCAGGCTGCAAATAGAGTCATTGTAAAACTTGTGGATACTTTCATAAGGCCTATTCAGACAACTGGAACTGAAAAAGAAATGGTAAACAAGACAAGGTATGAAGCTAATCAGGCCAAAAAGCTATCCCCATGTCCATGAATACCCAAAGCATTAACAAAACAGCTGTAAAAATAGGGACACATGATATTCTAGTATCTCATGGGAATATTTGGGAAGAGATGGGAGAAGGGAGATACAACACAAAAATTCCAAATCCCCCTATATGCTTATCTGTGAGCAATCTAAAAAGAAAGTGTTTTACCTCAAGTTTATACGCCCTGTCTCTGCTGAGGGGCTCCAAAGGAAAACTCAGGTTATTTGCTTCTGCCAGGGAACGCAAATCAAAATAATACTTGGCATAAACACTGGAGGGAACATTAATATTGAACTGCAACAGCTCAAGAAACTGGCGTTCCAGCTCATTCCTGTTGAAAGAAAATAAAATGTGAAAACATATTTCAGTCTGTGCATTCTGGATGTAATTTACTTTAAATTGCAAATGGTATAAACCAAGTTAATTTCTTATTCTTGCCAGACACAATAACTGTAGCCTAAGTTTTGACCTACTCTACCAAGTTCTAATAGCACACATCCACCAGTGAGGAATATGAAAGATGCTGCACCTCACAGCTGCTACTGCAGTGCCAATCAAATCCAGACTCAAACTTTTGCTAGTGAAAGGGCACTTGTATCAGTTTAGCTAATACAACCTGGGAAAGAAGTTAGCAGGAAAAAAAATTCTTGTCGTTTCTGCTGTACCTCCACTAGGTGGATCTGCACACACACCACACAGCTATGCAAACACGACATGCAGGCATGCCCTAGATTTGCCAGACATCTGTCATAGATGCTGCAAAGTACTCTAACACCTAAATTACTGGAGAACTTATTTACTTTCTTCAGCCTTTCATCATCAATCATTTAGAACTAGTCATGGGAAACCTGAATTTTTCAGGTCTTATCTTCATGAACAGAATCAAGCAGTTTTTCTCTAAGCCATTCAATCAAAACTCACAGTGGCGATCATTTATTTTTCAGTATGTAAACCAAGGTGTTTGTCAAAATACTTGGTAGGAACAGAGGTCCTATTTGAGCTCCCACCCCATGAAAACTTCGGTATAGCAATACCAAATATACCACTATATGAGGAAGTATGTTAAGAAATAAGCAAATCAACAAAATTAAGCACTGGAAATGTTCATAAATTGCATGGTAACTAGATATCCTACATTATACTTATGCAGGGACATATGATATGTTCAAAACAGTGATTTCAAGATAGGAGAAGTAAAAAAATCAATGGGTTGTAAAAGTGGTACATGTCTGCTGAAGAGTATAGGGACTGCACAGCTGTGTCACCAGCAGGTATTGATTGACTACAATACTGCATTTAAGATACATTTTGACTGCAGTGTAAGTGTGCAGGCAGATGACAATAGAAAAGGAAGGATCTGGGGATAAAAGAAAAAAGTACCAGTACAGTAGTTTTTCAGCACTGAATTATTTTTCTTCTTCTCACTCTTCACTCTTACATCACTTAGAAAATAATCATTGTCCTTCCTCACCTTCACACTCTCTCTGCCAAAATTCTATGTTTACGTACTGATAAACATTAATTAAAAGACGAACTAAAAGCTGGATATGGACTCTCTGGCATGAAATCACTCTGTTGAAGATTCTAGCTTTTAAAAAAATCCAAATGAAAAAAATACATTTTAAGATGTCTATCAATAAATGCAGAAGATAATCTTTAAATGTCCTTTTATACTGTCAAGATTTTACTTTCTGCAAGCTAAACCTAAAGGTCTATGTTAATGAATAACATAAAACCTGTTTTAATGGAGGAAGATATTGGCTGTACCTCTTTTGAACAGCATTCCTAAATCTTTAAGAAAAACACACAGCTTCTGATTCTTACTATACCCTACCTTCTAGATTTGAAGGTCAGGTCAGCAGACTAACTACAGCTGAGAAAGAACAAAAAAATACAGGTATTTCTTCTTTGAAGTAATATAACTTAACTAACCACCATATTCTTCTTTCCCCATACTTCTCATTAGACTGCTACTTTAGCACGTGCTTTCCTCTGATCCCTCCTGAAATTCACACAGAAATGCAAGGTGATACTACATACATGACTACAGATACTGCACTTCAGTTCTCCGAAGTTAGCTTTTAGGCACAGTTCAATGTACTGGTGGTGACTGAGAAAACACCGAAGGAATGTGTGATGTTTTGCAAGATGCACTTACGCTGAATGATTGACAGAGGTTGAAGATTCTGACCTAGAGTTTTTCTGCCTTATTAATACAAAAAATGAAAGCCCCTGTCTTACATAGAAATGGACACTTCAAAATTGTAACACTGTACTGTCCCACCTACCTGAGAAATTATAAAAGAAAAACCCAATTCACACCAGGGGTAGGAGTTAAGGGAAAAAAAAAAAATTGGAAAAACTGGCAGCAACCACCAAAATCTTTTCTGGAGAATTCACAAGGAGCCCCAGACACAAAGCCCATGAGCCACATCACCAAGTACCACACAGAGAGCACAGGCTCCTCGAAGGCTTCTGGTTCTGCAGTTTGCGAGAACTCTACAATCTTTTAAGAAAAGGTTAAGAAGCTAAAATCTTTGAGGCCAGGGACTCACCACAGTTTGGCTTAAGGAATGTGGAGTGCAGAAAGAGGGCCGATGTTAGCACGGTGAGTAATGGTGTTACACAGCTCAAGTGCAACTTCTAACAGTAGCACCATCACTGTGTTTGTCAAAAACAATAACCTCTTTTTTTTGTTTCCTTTCACACCATGACAGTATGCCTCATCACCTGCCTTCAAAAAAAGCTCTGAGAATCAGCAATTTCAAAATTCATATTTATAACCATTCCTGATTAATACTGTTATATGGCACAGTCAAACCTGTCAGTCTGCTTCAAGCTGTTCAACACTCCAGCTCAGCTCCCAGCTTCAGAAATACTTTAAAAACTCCCAGATTTGCCTTGGAAGAGCAGTGAGGGAGGCCCTTACTGCCACTGAATACCCAAAGCATGAGAAAAGGATCAAGGGAAAAGCAGCTTTGCAAAATCATTCAGGAAACACTCAAAGAAGTCAAGGAAGAATTGTCAAATTGTTCTGCATGGAATAATATAGCATGCAAGAAATGTGAAGGGCCTGATTTTAGCTTCTTGTCATCTCTACCCCGCTTTTTATTTTGGAAATCTATTCTGTTGATGTTATGTCAGAATAGAAGCAGCATCAACCATCCTTAAAGCAGCTTATGTATTTTAAAACAGATACTGAAATGACATTACATGGTATTTTCCACTTCTATTTTGAAATGGGAGTAATGCAAGCTTTGTTTTTCACTTTGACTCAGGGAACAGAACCACCTTATCGCAAATTGCTTGTTAATACAAGATTTAGAGATAACTTTTCTAATACTTGAACAATGACAGCTACTCACAATTTATAAGTCTTATCTAGCAGTGTATGAGCATGCTTAATTTAAAGCTATCAGCTGACTCCTAACATTCAACCTTTCCCTTACAGATCATTTTTGACCAGCTATAAATCTGACAAACAGTGAACTATTAAGAAACAAAATGAGGGCTGCTTTAGCAAAAATGCTTGGCCTTTCACTGCTTTGAGATTGCAAACTGAGATTCAAAGAACATTCTGTCTGTACAAACATTTCTTCTCATCTACTTCCCTCCTTCCCTCTCCCCTCCTCCCACAGTGGTTATCCACAACAAACTCTCTTCAGCGGCTGTGATACTGACTTCAGGGACTTGAAGTGGGGACAAGTCTGTGTATTTCTCATTACAGATACTTAGCTCTGCTTAGAAGAGCTCTGAAACACACAGATACTGTACTAAACCAGCTTTTAAATAATGGTGTTGGTGGTGCTCATGTCAAAAAAAGGGGTGCACCAGCAGACTGAAAGCATCACTCTCCGAATGCACAAGCCACAGTGGCCTGTCAAGGTACCTGGACCCTAAGCACCATCCCAGCACCAATTCCAAACCGCATCCCTTGCAGTACTGCTCTTGCACGCACACCAGGTCAGGTAAGGGCACCTCAAAAAGCATGCGTGGTACGTGACTCAGCCCTGAATGTATAGATGATACAAACCCCAGGCTCTTCAGCCAATACATGCAATACCTGCTGAGCAACCAACCAAAAAAAAAAAGCACTGGTGAAATGAGCATTCATTTTAGTATTTGTAAGCATTAATTATGTTTATTCTTATTACAGTTCTTTTTCCTACTGTTGGAATATACTCTTAATATGACTTGGGAGTATCCACCCAGACATCATAACTCTCTATGCTGTTACAATGTGCACTTCTTAAAAATGCCATCAGAGAAAAGAAATGGAAAACCTGGAAATTTATCTTTGCAAATTAAAATACCACATTTTTAAGATCTTGGAAATGAACTTAGCAGCATTCAGTGTGGGGAAAAAACCCCACACCCTGAAAGCACTGATTTTGAATAATGGCAGTAAGTAAGAGGGTGATCATCTAACGGTCATTAGGATCACAACATGGTATGATCATTAGGATCACATGCAGGCTCACTGGATGTGTTTGGGGTTTTTGTCAAGTCATACGTTTAAATATTCTGCAGGTCTTTTTTCATCACTATGCATGAACGTCCAGTGGTAAAACACACTTCAACCAGAAAGCAAAAATAATTTATGTCTTCTATGTAAGCAACTGTCAAGCAGACCTCATGTCATCTATCAGCATCCACCATGTCTAGATAAAACACAAATACATAAACTTTATATAATTTGTGAGAGGAATTCCTGACCCCCTCATAGATACAGATCTTGGTATTCATTGACAAAGATAAACATAATGCACTCACATGTCTTCAACTGTGATATCTTTCAGGATCTGGCAGTAATCGACGTTCCACACTGCCTGGTCATCCCAAACTTTGGATGCCAGTAGAATTGCACCCAGTACAATTCGCTTCCAGTTTGCTGGACAAATATCTATCTCTGCATAAGTTAAAAGTCTTTCAAGGTATACCTGTAGAAACAGATCAAAATTGAGACTTAATCTATTTTGCTATTAAGTAGAAATGAAAAAGAAAACTGTTCTCATAAACCCGTTCCAGCAATTTTAAAACAGTAATCTGCTCTCAAGAAGATTCTGTTATAAAAACTGTAGGTTTAAATACATATGCTTATGCCAAGCTCAAGACTGGATGTGATAAATTCGTATTTTAGTTGGCCTTTGCCTTCTGATCATCTTACCAAAAACAAAACTGCTATTTTTCTATCTGTAATTGTTGGTAATAAAGTCACACATTGGAATTAATTCAAATGATAGCTTAAATAAATTACTAAAATAATGTTGTAAACAAATAAAATGCTAATTACTAATGAGGGAGGCAAGGGTATGTTACCAATAATAGTTACTAGCTATCATTATAAACAACTATAATCTACAGACAATTGTTTACGAGATACAGCATCATGTCACGCCAGGCTCCTCCGGCGAGCCTGTCTGAAGGTTCTGTAGGCACCTATAGGATGGATGGAGGAACAGTTACCACAGAAACAGCAAGCTGAACAGAGTAGAAAAGAATGTGTTAAGAAGGCAATCCACAACAGTTTCCTCTGGACCAATAACCTCTGGAGATGAGTAACAGTAATCCTGTTGGACCTACAAGAACTGAAAAGCTCAGGACACCACAGTCTGGCCCAATCTGCCCTACACCACCAACACAGGCTAGCAGCAACCTGAGCTCATATAACACACACCTCATCCAAGAGGTCTGTGTTATTTACAGTAACTACAGCATCATACACACACAACTTACGAAACAAGGGACCTTGGAGGGACTTTCTGAACATCCAGAAAAAGCTGCTGGAGGGGTGTGGGAGGGTGCAGTGTGACCCTCTGTTTCCAAACAAAGAGCTAGGTTGCCCCTCACCAACTGATGCTCCAGCCAGAGAACTATGGGTGAATACACATGCTGTGTCAACAGTTACTTGCTATTGATAACAGGAGCTCAATTACGTTAATAACAACAACAGACTAATAAACAAGATGCATTCTAAGAAACACTGGTTGTGGGTGATCTGTGTGACCCCCTTCTCTATCCCCTGTTAGGGATAGAGCAATTACAACAATTATGAATATTTACATGCAAGATGAACAAAACAGAGTAATTTTGCAATCCACAACATTTAATTGGTTTATATTATGCATATATTTATATTACATATATATTATACATATATTTAGCTGAGAAGACACATAATAAATCTCCTGCAGTTTGCCTAAGTTAATATTTTTTAGCACCTAATCAAATAATACCCAAAGAATAGCTAACATATCAAAATTCAATGTAGGATACATGCTGGTAAGGAGTGTAGGGGAAGGGAAAATGGAGGATATAGGCAATCCATTCTCTGCCCAGCCTGTATTTGTGCTTAAGACTGACCCAACCCAGGTGGAGGACTTTGCACTTGGCCTTGTTGAACTTCATGAGGTTTGCATGGGCCCGCCTCTCAAGTTGTCAAGGTCCCTCTGGATGGCAGATGAAATAAGACATTGAGCAGATGAACTTACACCTAAGTAAAAAGGGAGCATAAACTTGCTACTACCTTCCCACCAGCACATACTTCAGAAATCAGCTTTAAACATTAAATAGGAGCTTGATAAGACAGTATTCTTACACCACCTGCATTACCATATTTGAGCATCTTCCAATAGCATGTTGAAAGATACGAATAATTGCTCTTGAGTCCTTGGTGGTAACCTGGGCTTAACTCCAGACATCCTACTTACTGGAGTGAGGCTCTGTATCATCTTACAATAAAACCAAAGATAATAAATACCTCACCAGGAGAAAGGTGCTTAGTGTGACTTTTGGCTCCTTTCTTGAAAATGCCTTAGAAGTGAGCATTTGGTTATTTTCATTTTCTGTGGCCTTCCTGACTCAGTCTTGGGATTTAAATGTATGTGTTCAAGTAAGAGAAGACAGAAAAAGAGCAAGACTTATTTTTGTGGCAAACACTTGTAAAAGTTTATTGAGATCCTCAGCTAATGTGGGAATCCACTGTAATCTAGGACTTGTCTCCCAGATTTACACCTATGCTGTCACATTACTGTAGTTCTTCAATTTTCAATCCAGCTCACTCAGTTACACATGCAGTCTTTGTTCTAGCTCTCTCTAGCTCTAGTTTGGAGACAACCAAGTGACTCTGCAGATAGTGAAATTTAGGCAGAAGAAAGGCTGGTGTATACTTGAGCTCTCACTGTACTGATGTAGAGCACCCTTATAACATCAGTATTACACACAGCCAAGTGAGCTCTGTCTCCTATACAGATGTGAGAAAGTTCATTATTCCTGACAAGTAGAGCTCTCGACCATTGGTTTAATCTCAGAGCATTTCAATAAATTAGGCCAAGGTCATGGTAACAGCCCAAGCATCAGGAATTTGACACTGATGGAACATCAGAGTAAAAAGGAGAGAATGAGCCTTGCATGCACTCAACAGCCTACGTCACTGAAGAGGGGTGCTTCTGGCTGCTGCAAAGATGTGCTGAATCAGTACAGACTCTTGGAGAAGGGCCAGATGGCTCTCAGCCCATCTGAAGAGGAAGGCTGGTGGGGTGGTTAGTCACTATGCTACTCATCCCAAACAAACCCGTGGCTGGTGGGAGAACACCACCTGTTTTTGCTGGCAGAAGCAAGCGAGTCTTCCCACAGACAGGCAGGCAGGCAGGCATACTCCACCTCATTATAAAAATAAGTAAAAAAAAAATGCATCACTGAAAAAGTTGACCCTGTAATGGTAAATTCCATTTCTATGCAATTATGTCTATACATCGAATAGTATCTTAAACACAAGGGTCAATTTCTTGAATATGGGGTTTGTATCATACAGACTTCAGATTCTCTGCGTCTACTATACAGTTCAGTATATTCATGTGTTGTAATGAATTCCACTGGCTTAATTTTCACAGCAAAACACTTTCTACATTTTCTTTAGGACTAGCTGCTGTAAAGTTGCATAATAAAGCTGAATTTTATAAGCTTTATTACACTGTAAAAAAATAACGTAACTCACATGCCAGAATACTGGAAGAAATTTACTTATATGTCAAAAGACAAAAAAATGCAGAAGAAACAACATGAGAAACACTTTTTTTAAAAAAACAGAAGTCTGAAAAACTCATCTCCTCTGGATTATTTAGGTAGGTATTCTTTTATAGAACCAGAACCTATGAACTTTCAGAATCTAGAAGATGTAAGTCAAAATAAATGCCACAAATTGCCTCCACCCAGTTTTAACAGCTGCATCCACGCTTAAGAATGGAACTAAAGTTTAAAACAAGTTGAAGCTGTTATATCAATCTTACTTCAATTTAATTCATCTTTCTCAGTGCTGCTTCTGAAAGTAAGCTTCTGTTGCAAAACTTCTGAGCACTTCTCTATTACACATTCAAAAGTTGAAGGCAGCAGATTTATTCTGCCTTAATTCAGTACCTAGTTCTCCTCAAAAGCTTTAGTAGCTTTCAAGAGCCATCTTCATCACACCTATCATTACTGACTTAGTTCTATAGACATTTTTTTTACAGAATAGTTACAAGACTATTTAAATAAAAGATTAAAGTTACTGGTATGACATCAGCAGAAACTCTCAGTAGCTTCAGTCAAACAACATACTCTGGATTTTTCCCAGCTTGCAAAGAACAAGTATGACTTGGTGTTAACACCAACACCACCACAGTCTTCAAAACTCATTTGTAACATAATTCACTTTCTAGCTGAAATGAAAATGCAATTCCGATCTGGAAAGTATCAGTGGACATTGGTCCATCAATAGATTTTTTACTTACAAACTCAAAACCTCAGAACCTGATACATCCATTATTAGTTTACTCTGCTGGGAATTGAACCACATGGTTTTACATGACTGTCAGTCTAACAAGCTTTGATGGACAACACTTGCACCTCCACTGGAGACATTTTAATAACTTGAGCACACATCAGAAGGTACAGTGCACAGAGTTAAGATTTTAGAAGAGCAATACTGGATTATTATTTTCCATCTTTTCCCACAGACTTGCACTAAGATTTTGCAGTGACTGACCTTCACACTTGGAATATCAGCAAATTATTATTTAATCATAAGTGAAACCAGTTGGGTAATTTGCCTTTGTTAAGAATTAATTTATCTGAATTAAAAATAATTTAATTTTATTAATTAAATAAAATTACCACTCCATGGGTATAGATAATCCCAAATTGGCTTTGAGTTCAATGAACTCTGGAGCGGTTC